>NC_136008.1:11355571-11495571 GCF_048128805.1 Centroberyx gerrardi | reverse complement strand
ACAAACAGAATTCCTATTTCAGATCTCCTTGACTGGCAGAACCTGCTAGACCTGAATTATACTCTGGTATGTACATAGCTGAGAGCGGGAGAGGGAGGAGTGAGTGAGTGAGTGAGTGAGGGAGGGAGGGGGGGCGAGAGAGTGAGAGAAGTCCACAGAGATGCATGGGCTATTGTGTATGTAATTTCCTGTCAGGGTCCCTGCAGTTAAATGGCTGGGAGATCCCATTGTGAATTCTTCTGCTTTGCCAGTTTCCTCTTGCTCTCAGACTCATGCATACTGTATAGACTTCAGTCCCACAGTAAGACTAAGGTCATGGTCCAGCTTTGGTTGCAGTGGTTTGGCTCTTTTCAAGCTAAAGCAAGTGTAGAGAATATAAAATGGTAGGAAGGATTTTTTTTTAAATTTCCTGCTGGGCCTTTTTTCATTTCGACGGTATACTCTGTATGTAATTGGCAAATGTTTATTGTTGCTAATCATCGTCGGCTCACTCCTAGGGCATATTTATTAGGAACTAAATAGAAATATGCATCAGTATACACATGCATGCACACACGCACACATACACACCTCCCTGTGCAGATTTCTCCTCCAGCTGTTCATCTCTCATTGGCACTTTGAAGCCTATTCATGTCTGCCTTCGTCCCTCCCTCCATCCCTCTCTTCCTCCTTCACTCCCCTTCTGTTCCATTTCATGCGTTTCAGCCTCTGTTCCTCATTTCTGCCGACTGGGTCTGACTCTCGCTCTCTTTCCACATTCTGTTTTCAGAGTCAGTTATCAAATATTTCGTCATGTCACTGTGAACAAAGTGAAATGTAGCCCTTCTTCTCACAACACCTTTTTTTCTCCTGCTCCTGTTGCATCACAGAGGTTAGCTTTTTACCTCCCATCTCCTGCACGCAACCTCGCTGTAACACCACTCTTTTTTTTTACACCTGTTTTTCTTTTTCCACAGTTCTCAGTCAATAGAACCTCCATTGTGATTTTTGAGCGCAAATCTCATGCGGCGACCTCAGAGCGTTTGAAGCATGCTCCTTTATCAGACCTGGGCGTTATCGACTCGAGTCCTCTCTAGTCAAGCTTACGGTATGAATGGGTTATAATAGGATGTCATTGGAGAAGTCCATAATGCGCAGTGGTTACTGCTAAATGTAGCTTTCCTATGTACTATTGATTGGCCCCTGATGGAGAGCCCAGTGGAAAGGTCAATGAGAAGACGAGCCACATCTCAAGTCTTCATTTCCGAGTTTTATTCTTGGCTTGTCAAACTGCCTCGCCTGTCAAAGCTAAGCTGCGTTCCCACTCTGCTCCCTGCTTACCAAACTATCCACGTCCGCATGTGCGTGTGTGTGTGTGTGTGTGTGTGTGTGTGTGCGTGTGCACGGACTGTGTGCACGTGCAGTGAATGCGCGTTCATTGTGAGTATGCATGCCTCTATGTGTGCCGCGACCGTGAGTGTGTGTGTGTGTGTGAAGGTCAGAAGAACTAGTGCTGCAACAGTGTCGGGTAGCAGCGGCAGACGGCAGCTTCAGGTTGGTGCTGTTCCAGACTCCGGCTGATAATGACCATTAGTACAGTCTAGGAGCAGTTTGGATATGACACACCGTCACACAGCAGAGACACTGTTGAAGTTTGGCTCGGGAACTAAAGGGGTTGGACAAAATCAATGGAAACACCACACCGGAAAGGGCTCTTAACTTGGAAGTAACTAAATCACAATTTCAAAGGCAGCTACACAGGCGAGTCATATCAAGTTGAATGCCAAATAGCAGTGTGTGTCAGCTTTAATAGAGGTCTGACCATCACCACTTTTATATGAGAGTTTTGAAAGCAGCATGAGGCAATTAACAGAGTTTCAATGAGGACAAATACTCTGCACTTAAATTCCAGGTGCATCCGTCACAAAAATTATTTAATTTGCCAGTGGGAACAGTATTGAAAATCAACAATCAGCATGCCAAACACAGACCAACTGCACTGGCAAAGAGGAACAGTGATCACAAGCAGTATAGTTATGAAACACCACAAAACTACAGTCTTGACAAAAATTGTACATCGGGAGCTTCACAAAGTTGGTATTTATGGCAAGGCGGTCACTCAGAAACCGCTTGTATCCAAGGCCAACGCACGAAGATGCATAAACTGGTGTATTGAGCAAATGAACTGGACCTTTGAAAAATGATTTTGTGAACACCAGAGTGACATCAAACGCCTTCCATGGCCTCCCCAGTCACCAGATCAAACATCACTGTAAGTTAATGGGAAGTTGTGGAGCGCAGAGTGCATTTACAGATTTCCACCCCCCCACTTTCTTTCTTCTTCTTCTAATGGTCCAATACACACAGTTTAGAACTTGTACAACACCATTCCTCATTCGGTACTTGATATTCATATATTGTTGGGTGTTAACATTATTTTTTCCACCCATTATATACCCATCAGCACAATTATTACGCCAAATAAAGGCTGTACTGCAGAGGTGGCTGTATACTCTCTGCAGAACACACACATACACAGACAGACACACACTTCTTGCTTTTCTGCAGTCTGACCAAAATGAGGCTTGCAGTATCAGGGAAAATCTCATTTCATTGCCTTGCAAGTGCCACCTTTGGGTCTAAACTCGCCGCGTCAAGTCGTCAAGTTTGAAAGGTGGGCTGGGAATCATTCTAATTTCCAAGTAAGAGAAAGATTATGTTTGTAGAAGAATAGTTGGAGAGCGCAGCGAAATGCAGACAGAAACAGATTCCATCAGGACAGCATAGTGATCCTCCACCCTGCACTCCATATTGTCTGTATCAAAGCTATTATTCTCCTGCAGTGGAGAGGGAGGGCACGACAATAACAACAACAAGAGAATAATGGAAATGGAGACATTCGCACCGACCTGGAAGAATAATGAAAGCCCAGAATCCTTATTACTACACCCTTGAGACAGCAGTAAGCTGGAAAGGCCAAAGGAAAACGCACTCATATCCTCTCTCGCTCTCTCTCTGTCACCCTCTCTCTGTCTCGGTCTCTCACCCACTCACTCAGTCACACACACACACACACACTTTGGATGGCTAGGAAGTAATCTGCAAGAACATGGGCAGCGCTGAAGCTTCATTCTTGCCCACCTGACAGTGCATAACCACCAGGCTGATGAAATGGGAGAGAGTCAGTGAGCTCTGAAGGCCATTAGATATTTTAGGTGATGGCCTGCTCTCCCTGTCCCCTGACGTTGTGCTTTTCTCCACTGTAGTGGGGATCAGGCAGAGGACATGAATGCCATTAGCCGTCAGAGTCAGCCAGTCAGGCAGCAAGGCAGGCGGGCGCAGCCTGATAAGCGTATGTTCATTTTATAAGCCACGGCTGGCTCAAATGGGCCGCAGAGAAAATTAGGATTTTGATTTTTGACTCGCTCCCTCTTGCTCGTTCGCACTCTCTTTCTCTCGTTTTCTCCCTCTCTATTCTCAGCCACAGCCCTCCTTTTCTCTCAAGGTCAGGTGCGGAGTCTACCTTTCCTCTCATCCGCTGCTCCACACCTCCCTCTCTTCTCCCCTCATCTGCCTCTCCTCGCTCTGTTTCCCTCTACCTGAACACCCCCCCCCCCCTTCCTCCCCTCTCCATTTTTAGTTTCTCTCCCCGCCTCTTGTTGGTCTCTCTTTTTCTCTCTCTCTCTCTCTCTCCTTTTATTTCCCTCTCTTCTAAATGTCTCCCTCTCTTGTCCCTCAGCTGTCTCGTATTAACCTTGTTTATTGCTTATCCTCTCTCCCCTTCTCGAGATCCTCCTCTGTCTCTGTCTCTCTTCTCTCTCACCACACTCTCTCCTTCGCTCCCTCTTTCATTCTCTATTCCTGGCACCGCTCTCCTTCACACCCTTTCATCCCCACTTTCCATACACTCCCCCCTCCTCTGCTCTCATCCTCCATCACTTTGGCATTCCCAGGCTGTCTCTCGTCTCCTCCTTTCATCCTTCCATCCTCCCAGTACACTTCCTCCCCTCCTTCCTTCCTGATTCGTTTTCCTCTTCACAGAGGAATGGTGGGAAATATGGAAATGTCAGTGTGACCAGGCAGGAGATCAGAGAGGACTGTGTTAATATGGCAGGGCTGTCGCGGCGCCATCAGCATAATGTATGTGTGTGTGTATGTGTAAGTGTGCATGTGTGCACATCGTGTGGGAGTTAAAGACATAATGATGGGTGACAGTACTTAGGATGTTGACATCTGACTTACATTGATGTGCTACTTTGGGATGCCGAAGAGGGGTGTGTGTGTGTGTGTGCGTGCGTATGTGTTTGTTTGTGTGTGTGTTTGTGGGCGTTTCTGGTGTGTCACCTGCAGGCAGCAAAGCTACTGTAAAGTAGAGCAGCCGTGACACAAGGCTTCTGTTCTCTCTCTCCTCCCCTCCAACCCTCTCTTTCTCTCCTTCTGTCTCTCTCCCTCTGTCGCTCTTCCTCTCCGCTCACTCCTACCCTTGAACCGTCTTTTATTCTTTAATTCCCTGAGTTCCTATCTCCCCCAGCCTCCTTTCTCTCTCTCTTCTGTTTAATATGACCAATGCTCTCTAAATATTTATAGCGACAATTACTATTTCAAATGCAGCCTTGCCTCAGCACTTCACTAAGTCGGTTGTGTCCATGTACGCGCACACACACACACGCACACACTGGCTTATACTGTCTGCGTCTGCCATTCTAATGACAGTCAGACTTCAGGGCTGGAGTTTGGGGACTCAGGGAGGAGGGGTGCGTGTATGTCTGTATATGTCTTTGTGTGTAATATTCATTTCCCTGGGGCTGTGTAGAGTCTCATAAGGCCAGCCTGTCTCTCATCTGGGCTTAGGCAGGAGTTGACCTGGGTTGGCTCTCCTCTTATTGCCTCTGAATGACAGACAGCAGGCAAGGCTTTGTTCTGCCCCCGTGTGTGTGTGTGGACACACAGGTCCGTGCGTGCATGCATGCATGTGTCTGCGTGAGTGTGCGCATGCATGCATGTGTGCACACAAGCGAGATATAGGGCGGCATAGCTGTCAATACGGCCCTGTGTAATGATCTGTGGCATACAAGGTTGACTCAATCCATACTCCCAATCAAGACAAGTAATCTAGGGTTTCAATAACCCCTCATCCCCTTTTCCATTCCTCCGCTACATCCTTCACTCACCAGAGCCTGGCTCCCGGTCCCCGAGCTAATCTGTAGTTAGCCGGACTAGCTCAGGTAGATTGAAGAGGGGCTGTAGCTTGATCTTCACCAAATGCCCCAGACATTTGAAAGATCACAGGCCAGGAGCTCTACAATAAAGCAGGCGTCAGATCTCTGTGTGTGTGTGTCTTTGTGTCTCTCTGTGTGTGTGTGTGTGTGCGTGTGCGTGCGTGTGCTTGTGTTTTGTATGTGTGTACAAGAGAGGGATCAAGGAAGAGCAAGCCGTTTCTCCTTTCAGCCCAATAAGGCTCTGTGCTGCTCCCTGGGGTGCTTAGTGGTTGTCCAGAGGTTCCTCTGTGGTTACAAGGGGGTTGTTTGGTGGTTGTAAATTGGGCTGGTCCTGGGAGAGCTCGTGTTATTCTAGGAAAGGCTTGTTTTCCTCCACTTTCCCACTCAGTCTCTCTTGCTCATTCCTCCCTCTTCTCTCCCTCTATATTGATATCTCACATCTCCTCAGAGAAGAGAAGTTGTGGTGTTTATTGCTCGTCAAAAGAGAAAGACAGCACTGCCCTTCCTTCTTATCTCTCGCAACCTGTGGGTTTTGAGTGTGTGTGTGTGTGTGTGTGTGTGTGTGTGTGTGTGTGTGTGTGTTCCATCAGCCCTCCAGATCATATTAGTTTCAACACAACAGCTTGGGCTGAGCGCAAACCGGTGGAACTAGTTCCACAAATAATTGTTTGTCTTTAGGGGAAATTGTGTTTCAGTGGTACTGATGTGTGTGCGTGTCTTTAGTTTGCTTGTAAACACAAACTCTAGGCACACACATGTACCATGCACGCACACACACACACCCACACACCCGCACACATACACACAGAGGTCTGGCTGCAGACATTTGAAGCTGTGTATCACCAGGTAATCCACTCTTACTTAAAACAGGTGCCATCTTGCTGACATACACCAATGCGCGCTTACTCATACAAGTAATTACATTTTCACAGAGACATGCATTACACACACACACATACACGAACATATTCTCACTCTAGAGCTTTCTTTTTTTATCTGTCTCTCTCCCTCACACACCAACTGATGTACAACACACCAAGAAAAGCATATTTATTTTGACTCTTTGCTAGCCAGTGCTTTTACACAGGAATGCGTCGGCAGAGCAAATGGCAGGCTATAGAAAAGCATAACCCATCCAGATGATTTATGACCAATGCGCTAGAGAGAACTGGCTTTCCTCTCTTTTCCAGCACACATCCCTTTTTCGGCCACTCGATCCAGTTATACACACACACACACGCACAGTCATGGAGAGACACCAGACTCCTGTAGGTTTGGCCTACTTGCCTAGGTTCACTAATGCTGTCCTCTGTTGTACCAGACGCCTCCACACTGTCCTCATTTATCATCAGGAGGCCTCGTCCCAAAATTATTCCTCTGCTCCCTTTCCTTGTCTCCTTTCCTAGTCTGCGAAGAAAGGACAGTGATTAAACTCCCTCTCTCTCTCTCTTTCTCTGTCTATCTTAGGAGCGTCAGGGCAGCGGGTGAAGGTGGAACCAGAGGTGTTGTCCTACCCCGGCCAGTCGGTCAACCTGCGCTGTGCCTTCACTGACGCCACCGGCATTCAGCTCACAATGGTGAGACACACACACACACACTGTCATGATGGAAATACATTTTCAGTTTTTTTGGGGGGAATTAGAACTTGATTACTTCTTGTTGTGCCACCACACTCACATTGATGGTAAATTAGGTTTGGGGTACAAAATGCAAATAAAAATGTCTGTTTCACGCAGAAATGGAAGTCCATTGTGCTGACTCAACGCAGCACAATCTGTCAGAATTGCCTGGGACTACAATTGGCTTTCACAATTGAATGAATCATCCTCACAAATGTGCAGAAATTGGCCATCAAGTGAATGTACAAACCATTTAATATTTGAATAAACATATGGCTGTTTTCCTGGATGGTATTTGTCAATTATGCACCAGCTTGACTGAGTCTCAAGGTGTGTGCTACTTAGTTGGACAGGTGGGCAAATTAGAGCAATTCTTTGCATTCAACAGAAACATGAAATGACAAAACAGGTCGATGTGCTTTATATACCTCACGTATTAGAGCCAAATCTAACAAACCATAGCCCAGAGGAATAAACCTAAGGGTAGTAACAGGTTTTAGAACTTCTAGGCTTAATGTTTTATTGCTCCAAACAAACAATACTAAAATTCATTTTGCTTCAGGGGATTGAATATGATAAACGTAGGCGCACTTCTAGTCGCATTTCAACGAAGTCATAAGTGCACAATTCTGGTCGTGCTTGATTCCACTAACAGCAGGAGAGAGAAAAACTAGCTTCTGAAAAACTAGCATCCATATTAATCTCTGCTCCAGTTATTTGATTGCAATGCTGTGCAGTCTAGTGGAGTGTACTGCCAAATTCGGATGTGTTACAATGCTCCTTAATGTGCCTCATCGAGGGCATGATAAATGAGGGCCATTGTTTTTCTCAGTCCAGCAGCCTGGTCCAACACTGAACGTATTCAAATCATTGACCCCTGTGTCTGCTCCACCGTAGGTAACATGGATCTACGAGCCGAAGGAAGGGGAGAGGATCAACATAGCCGTGTTCCACCCCAAATTTGAGCCCAACTACCCCGACTCGCCCCTGAAGGGCCGGGTCAGCTTCACCACTACTCCCCCCAACCTGTCCAGCCCTTCCATCCAGATCACAGAAGTTAAGATGACCGATGAGGGGAAGTACATCTGCGAGTACGCTACCTATCCCAGTGGAAACGAACAGGGCATCACCTTCCTGGTCATGCTAGGTAGGTTTTGGGGTGTGTGTGTGTGTGTGTGTGGGTGTTAACTATAATCTACATAATCCGCCTCGGAGTGCTTGTTTTGTGTGTGTGTTTTTCAGTTGTTATGTGTCTGAATGTAAAGTATTCCCATGCCTTGGTCTCCCGCTCCTCCCCCTAAGGTAGCAGGCAGGTTAAAAGCATGTCCAGCTAGGCTTAATTGCTATTATAAGTGGTATTGTCAGATCAATCGTGTTCTTGTTAATGCAATGGAACCATTGCTCTAACCTTGGCCCAGCACCAGTGCCTCTGCTCTGCGCTCCTCTCTCTCCAGCCCCCCGCCCCTCCCTCCCTGCCTGCCTCCCCTCAGGCTGGATATTGATCTGGCTGCTTGTCATGCCGGCTGTCAGCTCCTGTCCTGCCTGCTCTCCTCTGATCCCACACCAGTACCAGAGAGAGGGCGATTGAGGAGGAGGTGTGGGGAGCGAGGGGAGTGGAGGAGTGGAGGCTGGGTGGGTGGTGGGGGTGACAGAGATCATGTAGTGATTTAGAGTTTGGGTTTGGAAATGCGCTGGACCAGTGGGGGTAATTGTTTATCAATGATGGGTGCAAGGGAGAGAGAGGAAATAGATTAGAAGAAACAGAGGGATGGTGAAAGGAGATTTAGGGTTTGGGTGTGTTTGCATTGGGCCAGTGCTCATAATTGTTTATCAATGTAGAATCTGAAGAGGAAAAAGGAGGAGGGGAAGAGAGTGGGGAAGAGAGGGTG
Source organism: Centroberyx gerrardi (assembly GCF_048128805.1). Classification (NCBI taxonomy): domain Eukaryota; kingdom Metazoa; phylum Chordata; class Actinopteri; order Beryciformes; family Berycidae; genus Centroberyx; species Centroberyx gerrardi. Next base: position 11,486,865 of record NC_136008.1, on the reverse strand, counting down.
TTCAGAGGGGTTTGGATTTGCCTTTGCCAGGCTGGTGACTCAAATTGTTTATCAATAATGGTGCACATTATCTTTTCCCTGTCTGTGCTCTTATTTCCATTTGATCTATCTTCATCCTTTTAATTTTCTTTCTGTCTCTCTCTGTCACTCTGCCTCTCTCTCCCTCTCTCTATCCTCCATCCTTCCATCCATCCATCAGCTAAGCCCAAGAACACGGCCTCCGCAGTAACAGTGGTCGCGGGCACTAAGCCGGTCGTTGTGGCGCGCTGTGAGTCCGCGGACGGCCGCCCCGCTGCCCAGATCTCCTGGGTGACCACTGCCAACGGCAACGCGACCACGGTGTCCAAGCCGGGCGGCGACAACACGGTGACGGTGACCAGCGAGTACCGCATGATTCCCACGGCAGCAGACAACGGCAGAGACATCAGCTGTGTGGTGATGCACAGGACCCAGGCCAAAGCAGAGAGTTTCAAGATGAAACTGGCCGTTGAGTGTAAGAAAGCACACACACACACACACAGTCCAACACTCTCATTATTCCATGAACTCCATTGCCTTTCATGCTCTAACATGCTAGGCTTTGCCAATTTCAAGCCTTGGAATGATTCAATGAACTCAATGTACTGTAACCCATTTTTCATTTTTTTTTCTTTCCCTCCTCCCTTCTGCCATTCATCCGTCCCTCCCCCAGACCCCCCTCAGGTGACGATAGTGGGCTATGACAATAACTGGTACATGGGTCGTACGAACGTGGTGCTCACCTGCCAGGCTACAGGCAACCCCATCCCTACCACAGTCGCCTGGAAGACGTGAGTACCAAGCCACTGGCATTTGTCTGTCTCTTCCTCTCTCGTTCTTTATCATCCTTCTTGAGGTCTTTCTCGCTCTTTCTTTCTCTCATTCTCCCTTCCTCACCCTTCGTTCCCGGGTCCACAGTCCACTCAGAGCTGTAATCAGCGCTTTTATTATTGCCACTACAGCCGTGCGTTCTGATTATGGAGATAGACGTATAATTTCTGATAATGGACTCTGTGACTCTGGATTTAACCCCGGCATAATGGGAAACACAATATGACTCCCCCACTCCCTTACTCTGCATTATCAGCCATTAGCATAACTGTGGCAAAATATGATAAGAGAAAAGTTTGGAACTTTAGAATGGCAGAGATGAGATTCTGGGCCTGGGTCCAATAGTTTTGATTTGTCTCCTGTCCTCATCATATTTTTCTCCACTGTGTGATAATGGATTGGTGTGTGTGTGTGTGTGTGTGTGTGGGGGGGGGGGGGGCACTGCCGATCTAGATTAGTGGAGTTCAATGACGTTGCACAACACAGCACATTTCTGTACACACACATCTGCCTAAATGCTCTTATTCTACCCAAAGCCAAGCAGTACTACAACCTTTCTCTCATTTTTTCTTTTTCTCCCTCTCCCTTTCCTTTTTTTCCTTTTTTCCTTCTTTCCCATCCCGCTATGCCTCCGTCCTCGCAGTCTGACAGGAGAGATGCCAGACACGGTGATAGTCAACGAGAACAAGCTGACGGTGCTGAAGGTGGACGAGGCCGTCAACAACACTTTTGTCTGCGAGGTCAAGAACCGCATGGGGGTCGGCAAGGACCAGGTCACCGCCATGGTCAGAGGTGGGTGGCAGGACACAGACAAACACTTCAACACACACACACACACACAGCAACACATGCACACATAAGTATATATATGTGTGCTCTTGCCAGTCCTGGGTCAGATAATATTTGAAAATAAATAAAAAACTATGAATCCACCCATCTGGCGCTCCAAAACAAATGCTAAGAATTATTTGTAAATGGCCTAACACACACTGGCACACAGATACACACTTCTGCACGCAGTAAATGCGGCAGTGCAGCACTAGATACTTACACACACTTGGGCTCACCTGGGTCTCGTTCATCACCTAAGCCTTTTCCTGGCTTGTCTATGGAAACATTTATATCCTCTGAACTGATGAACTGGACCCAAGTGCACTTTTATCACACGTGCTACACATCCTTGCTGTACTATGCTCTTACATCTTCCTCTGGGTTGCACCTTGTTCCATCTCACATGTCACATGAACGCGCTCACAGACACACACACACACACACACACACACACACACACACACACACACACGCACGCACGCGCACACACTTTCTTGTTCTGTGCTGAGAACTGCCTTGGGTCTGTAGTGTAGGGCTAGAGGGTCCAGCTGCTCTGTCCATGGTGTGTGTGTGTGAGTGAGTGTCTGAGAGTGTGTGTGTGTGCATTTGCTTGTGAAGCCATTCTTTTGGGCTCTCCCCTTTTGACATTTCATCTATCTTTCTATCCTTTTAGGAATGCATGTCACTTTTCCACGGCTCCTTGCATGCACTCAACCACAATGTATTTGTCAAAGTTTCTATGCCTCAGTGGTGCTCAAGGTCTGTTTATCCACTTTGCACTGTGAATAGCATTTGTAAAGTGCTTCTCACAGGGTTTCAATAGAAGTGCCACACAGACAAGATGTTCCTTTTCACTGAGATATTAGCGCAATTTCCACAGCACTGAAACATAATCTCGTTTCACATTCTTCTTTTTTTGAGCAGTCCACCCTCCTAAAGTGATAATCACAAAGGCGACTTGCAAATGGCTTCATCATGGCACCCTCGGCCAGCAGTAATGACCTTATTCACAGGAGTAACTAAAGCAAGGCAAATGAGCAGTGTGCTCATGACTCAGTAGTGTCAATGTCTTCAAGATGAGGCTGCAATCACTGATAATGATACTTTTGATACACGATGACATTGTTGACTTTGAAATGAAGTGGATTTCAATGTTGCCTTGGGTTTAGCCAGTACTGTGTACAGCACTGTGTCTGTGTGTGTGTGTGTGTGTGTGTGTGTGTGTCTCTCTCTCTGTGTCTGTGTGTGTAAGTATACATGCATGTATGCGTGTGTATGCATTTGTCTGTGTGTGTTTTCATCTTGTCGCGCCACTCTGGGCCTTGGAGGATGTTCCAGTGAGTTGAGTCAGCAAGAGCGGTGCCTGTTAAGATGGAGAACAGTCCATCCTTCCATCTCTCAATGGGTTTAGCTGCACCCCTCGACGGGGTTCATTCCTGCACCTCACCTCATACAAAATACATCCCCTTCTCCCCTTTTGCTGCCTGCCTGCACTTTACCGGAAGTTATTTTCTGCTGACATGGGGGAAACTTCGGCCATAATGGGGGGAAAAGTGCATTTCTCTGGTGGCTACATCTTAAGAGCCACCCCACTACTTCATGCCCTCATTTTCTCTCTCTCTCTCTCTCTCTGTCCTCCCTTCTCTCGCTCAGTCTCTCTTTATTTCATTCTTTTTTTGTTTCTTCTCCCTCTCCCTCTCCCTCTCTCTCTCCAAGTCCCTTGGCTCCCTATGGTGCCACAACATGCGTCACTGCTCTTCTGGGGCCATTCTGTACTGCTGCATGGTAGTGTAACTGGCTTCTGTAGCATAAAGGATGTCACCATTTCCCGCTGTGTGTTACAAGCAGGAAGCAGGGAGGGTGCAGAGATCCAGGGAACAGAGGGAGGGAGATGGAGGCGGCTGCTTTTAGACTAAAAAGCCAGGGAACGTGCACCAGGATGAATCAGAGCCAGCGTGCCAATCTCACACTCAGAGAGACGGAAGGAGGAATGGAGGGAGAGAGTGGAAGCTGATGGCATTTAAAACCCCCATGGGAATCTTATGGCATTGCATCCTCTCTCCACCACCATTGCCCCCTGCTTTCTCTCACCATAGTGTGTGTGTGTCTGTCTGTCTGTCTGTCTGTCTCCAAACCTCTCAGAGCGGATCAGTCACCCTGTGCTGCTTCAGCTCCTGGCTGCTTCTCTCTCTCTCTCTCTCTCTCTCTCTCTCTCTCTCTCTCTCTCTCTCTCTCTCTCTCTCTCTCTCTCTCTCTCTCTCTCTCTCTCTCTCTCTCTCTCTCTCTCTCCCCCCCCCCCCCACCACCACCACCACCACCACCACCACTCCCTTCCCTCCCTCCTCCCCCAATTTCTCTTTCTGGCTGGTCCCCTCCTGAAACGTCCTCCCACTCCGCTCTTACTCACAGTCAGAGGAGGAGGACGATAAGATGTGAGCTAAATTCGCTGGGAGTTAAGAGGTGATTTAGGCAAACTGCAAGAGTCAGAGTGAGGGAAGTTTTAAGAAGGCCGGGAGAGATGTAGAGATGTATACGGAATGAAAGGGAGCGAGTCAGCAGTGGTTGAAATGAAATGAGAGAGTGGGTGATGGTCTGAACAGAGCGAGAGAAAGATGTGGAATGACTCCAGATGGGGGTGTGATGCAGACCTGTGGAGGCTAATGTGAATGCGTGTGGACAAACAGGGCTAAGAGGGGCCGACAGGCGTGAAATGGCCAGCACCTGCTACATAGCAGGTCCCCCGCTCCCCTCTACCCCACAGCTGCATGACACACACACACACACGCACGCACACACACATACACACAAGCTAGCGTGTGTCTGTGTGGGTGTTTGTCCGTGTCCTCTGCCCTCGGTTTGTCCTGTGCACCTGGAGGCAGAAACGGGGATGGATGGTACTTGTCCTCTCCTCTCCTCTCCTTGCCTCCTCCCCAACCCCCCTCTTCTTCGATCCTACTGCTTAGTCACACACACATGTAGCCCACCCCGCCCCCTCCCCCCCCCCCACCCCTCCCTCTTTCTCTCTCTATCTATCTACCCTATCTCCCTCGCTATCGCTCACCACAGTTTGCTCTTTTCATTTCATCTCTCATCCTCTCCGTTAGCATATGCTCCCTCCTCATCCTTTCTTATCTCTCTCAGGTTGTCTTCCAGCCTCATGCAGTCTGGTGCTGATCTCCCTACTCGGAGAAGAGACGCCTGCCCCCAGCCTTCTCTCTCTCTCTCTCTCTCTTTCTCTTTCTATCTCTCTCTCTCATGCTCCTGCTATCTCTCTCTCTTTGAGCTTAACTCTTAAATACCAGTCGCTCTCCCTTAATCACAGCTTAGCTGCCTCCATCTCTCCATCCCTTCATCTATCCCTCTATCCGGGCTCCTCTCGGGGGCTCTGGTGTGGCTAACCCAGATTTTCTCCATCTCCAATCTCTCGTTTTCCCCCATCATTCCTTAAAGGGGTGGCTCATCTGAACCTCAAAAAGTTAAATGCCCCAACTTGAATCTCTTGACAGTCTGTCAGCCTACTCAGATGAACTGAAAAGAGATTCCTCTCAATTCAGTGCATTCTCTCAATCTCCAAACACATCTAAGGAGACAGTTCAAGGGCAAGAGCCTTGGACATTTTCCTCCACTGGGTTTGGGTGTGTGTGTGTGTCTGCCTGCATCTGTCTGTGTCTGTCAGTGTGTGTCTCCGGCCATGCGAAAACAGCCAGAGAACAGGTCTGATGGAGCCAAGTCTCCCTCCAGCCTGCAACTGGCCCCCTGCCCACCCCTCATTAGCACACACGCACACGCACACGCACACGCACACACACACACAGAGACACACAGACACACACACACACACATAGCCCTGTTCAATAACTTAACATGCTGACAGAGAACACTGCTAAGCTATGCTCTGGGTGCAGCCCGACCCAGCAACCGCTCCCATGCTTCCATGCTGCTGGAATGTGTGTCCATGCACCACTGATGACTATTATTGTGTGTGTGTGTGTGTGTGTGTGTGTGTGTATGTGTGTACAGACATGGGCGCTGCATATTTTTGGGAGGCAGCAGTAGACTTTACTTCCGCCCCATCTCTCTCATTACTTGCGGTCACTTGGAGCTTACGGTCGTGCTTGATGCGACTTTATAAGAAGCATGCTGTTTTTTGGCTTCCACTGTCTGGTGTGTGTGTGTGTGTGTGTGTCTGTGTGTGTGTAAGGGGGGTGGGGGGGTTACTGTAGTGATGCATGTTTGTTTTCCATTTTTTCCATCCCCTGATGTTCTCACAGCATGCATATTACATTGGGCAGCTTTTGCGCTGGCTCATCCAACGGCATGTGCTTGTACAGTGTCCTCCCCTCACCCATTTTAATAGATTCCATTGGTGCTTTGTTAAGATGTGTTTGGGACTGAAGTGGGTCTGTACTGGGCCTGGGGTGACTCCTTTACGCCCCCCCTCTATGAATCATGAAGTGTTGTCTCCAAAATGCAGAATAAAACATGGAATACTTTAAAGGTCCACAGACGGACACAACACCATAAACACTGAGAGAGACGGAGAGAATTCACTTGAGTGAAGCATTGTAAATAATTGGATGAGTCGAATTTATGTGGATTATGCCTTCAAATTTTAGTGTAATTCCCTACAGTTTGTGGCTGCAGTTTGTGCCAGCATCAAGTCTCGGGTTTGGACTCCAGCGCAATGCAGAGAGGGTTGCCATGTTGTTGGATCCCCATGGAGCCCGAGGTGTTAATGCATTTCCTGTGTTTCTGTTACGAGTGGACACCAAGCGCTACCCCTCACATGTGTGTGAATAGGAATGTTTAGCACTGCTTGGGAGGGACAGGAGGGGAGAGCAACAGTAGGGAGAGTGAGAGAGAGAGAGAAATGGAGAGAGAGGGAGAGAGAGAGAGAGAGAAATGGAAACAGAGGGAGAGAAAATGTACTTGACATTAGTGATTTTTTTCCCCAGCCATATGTTGAAAGTGGAGCGCAGAGCAGGAGAGCGAAAAGTAACTTATGACAGAAATACAAAGGCAAATTGGGGAGATGGCAGGGAAAATGGATTTAGAGGAGATGGAAAGAGAATGTGTGCAGGAGACAGCTGGTGAAGTGGTGGCAGAAATGGAGAAAAGAGTAGAGGAGGAGAAGAGAGGCAGGAATAAAGAGGGAGAGAAAAGCGGAGGACAGGTGTAGACAGCAGAACCATATTCTCTCTTGACAAGAATCAGTGTTATAAAAGTAATTCTGTCAGCTCTCTGCACACTTAACAGGAGGGGCTGGCTTCTGTTGGATTTCAAATGGGTATGACAAATAAGAATAGAGCTGATGCGACACTTTAAAATTTAGGCAGGGATTTTAACGGTAACATCTACTGGTTAATCCTCTGCAGCTGGTGAAAGCGTGGTGAGGGGAAAGGAAGGCTAGAGCGAGGGGAAGGATGTTCAGCTAAGCCAGGGGTTGTTGATCACTTTCAGCCAGCGGCTCAAATTAGAAATTCACTTGCTCAATGTCCCAGGCTCGTCAAGAAATGATGGTATTCTTGTAACAGATGCCTTTTGGTGGACATTTTTATCCAAGGCGCCTTACAGTACTGTGAATGCATACAGCATGGGTGGCCCCAGTGGGAATCAACCCCCTAACCCTGGCAGTGTAAGTGCCATGCGCTACCCACTGAGTTATACATGACCACAAGGGAATATGTGTACAGGGTCATATGGGGAATTTCCAGAGAGACTCCCTGAATGCATTCAGGGCGCTGAGCTCATGGTCTAAGAAAGTCTCTGTGCTAAGCAGTAGGATTTTCCTTGTGTTCCTGGAGGCTTTGCTCCCTAGCAATGTCTTAATTGGCAATTAGCAATGCCTTGTTCGCAAAAATAGTTGCATCAATTGCTGTTGAAATGCCTGCCAACATTTAAAACACTGCACTGATATCATTGGGGACACGGAGGGAGAGTGAGGGAGAGGGAAGTGTGAGCTCAGAGTTTAAACACTATAGGGCTGACTAGTCATATGGGACCTCTTCACAGCACTGATTTAGACACCACTCCTCCTCCCTGGAGTTTACACACACAGGCGCACACACACACACACACACACACACACACACACACACACACACACACACACACACACACCTGGCAAACAGAGGCATTGTGGATTAGATGGTGGAGGCCTAGTTTTTAGTTAGTACCCTCTTTACCTGGTCTACTCTCTATGAAAAACACTCAGAAGTGCAATGAAAAGCCGTTGGCTAAAGCCAAATAGACTTAAAATGGCTTCTGTTCACTTGTGTGTGTGTGCGTGTGTGTGTGTGTGTGTGTGTGTGTGTGCGTGTGTGTAACATGGCAACCGTGACTTATCCAGTGGTTGTGCTGCGGTTAACACATGCACACACACACACACACACACACACACACACACACACACACACACACACACAACAGGCACACACACAAACAGCGTCTGTGGTTTACAGAAGTGAGACACAAATTAGGCTGCAGCACCTAGGGGAGAGGGGTGCCAATCTGTCCCCCGCTCTACATTCATGGCTCCGAGGAGGAGTTGTCATTCCGCTGTGTCGCTCTGTCACTCACACCGCCTCACCTCCTCCTCTTCGTCTAATTTCCCCCCTCCTCTCCTCCATATCCCTCCATCCATCATCGTCCTCCTCTGCATGGCCTCCACCTGTTCTGCCCTGCACACAACCGTTCCCTGCTCCTCCAGAGAGAGTGTGTGTGTGTGGCTTGTGTTTTTCTTTTGCTGTGATGCTGGCCGTTGCCTGGTGATTTGTGGTGAGGAGTGAGAGCCTTGGACAGACCCTGGCCGTTGAAGGGCAACTCTGGGAAACGTGGCTGAGACGTTGTTGATGTGGCTGTGGGAATGGGGACAGGAGCAGCTCTGAGGGAGAGGAGGAAATGTCAGTGCAGCTAGAGGCTCAGCGCACACTAATACACACACACACATACACAAACACATACTTGACTATACTGACACCTCAGCGTTCTTACACACTTCACTGAATACAGTTCAGACCAGCACCACTGACATCATCCAACCTCTACCCTCTCTGTGTTTTTCCCTCGCCCCTCCTTTTTTCTTTTTTTCCCCCTTGACATTGCCTTTCCTTCTCCTTCTTTATTCTGTCTCTATTTTCCTCCTACCTCTCTCTCTCCCTGTCTCCATCTCTCACACTGTTCTCTTTCCCTCTCTCACCCATATATTCCTTTCTTCCCTTCTCTCTCCCTCCCTGCCTCCCCTCCCTCCTTACAGAGCCCTCAGTGAACCCATCCAATGCCGGTGTGGTGGCGGGGGCTGTGATTGGCTCCCTGCTGGCCCTGCTCTTGGTCGCCGCTCTCATCGCTGTCCTTGTCACCCGTAATCGCAGGCAACAGCAGGGTTACCGTGCCAACGGCGGCAACGACATGAAGTCACGCATATTTGGCGGCGGCAAGAAGGCCAGCAAGAACGGCACAGGTGGGGGCGCGGGCAGCGGAGGCATCGGAAGCGGTAACAACAACGGCCCCATCTACGTGTACAGCGAGAGTTCAGCTCACCAGGGCCTCGCCGAGAAAAACAACCACCACCAGCCGCTCACCATGGGGGGCCGGCCCGAAGTCGTGGCCACCACGCCCACCGCCCAAGACATCCTGCTGAGCAATGAATTAGACGAAGCGGAGAGGAGGAAGTTCGATGAGCTGGAGGAGGAGGAGGAGCGATACGACCACTTTGCCGGAGGGGCCCCCATCCTCCAGCTCCGCCCACCCCACGACCAGGACGATATGATTGGCGGTTACCTGGACGACGACATGGAATCCCAGAGGGATGGCTCCGTCATCTCACGGACTGCTGTTTACGTATAGAGGAGGAAAGGAAAGGAGGAGGAGAAAAGGAGGGATGGAGAGAAGGAGGGATGGAGGCTTCCTCCCGAGGATTTTGTGGCTTCAGGGTCTTGTCCTTGAAGGATGGAAGAGAAAAGAATACCACTTTTATTTTTGAAAATAGATTTTAAATATATTAATAACCACAGTGCAGCCCCAGAATGAACTGAATGAACTGGAGTCAGTTGTGGGGGTGGTGGGATATTCCAAAAGGAGGTTGGAGGGGAGCATTGCTGGTATCTGGTCCCTAAGAAGAGTAAATCAAACTTGGATCACTTGGTGTATACCAAACGAAAGAGAGAAAAGAATTCTTTATGAACAACCAGGCTCCCACTGCTTTTGCTCATGCTATCGCTATCACTGGGACCTTGACGAGGACTCTGACAGACAGACTAAAAGAGGGAAACTATGTAGTGAGGGAGTGGGATAATGGCATCATGATACAAGCTTGGCTATAGAGGAGGCTTCTCACTCACATATTCACTCTTATCTCCACCAGAACACAGTAGAAGTGGAAGGGGTTGTCGAGCAGTTACGTGTTGCCTGCTATTCTCAGTCCTCCTGTGGGACACCTTTTTGTTTTGGTAATGCATTGTGCTGTGACAGCTAGTGGGTAGTTAGTAGCTAGTGACAGGTAAGGAGGCAAAGATTTGAGGGCAAAGACAGTAACTATCATGTGGTTTAGAGAAGTGAATGTTGTTTGCTCATGTCTGCTGTCCCAGGTCCACTGTCTGCGGCTTCTTCTCTGGTTCTCTTTTTTGCTCTCTCTCTCCTATTCCCTTCCTCTCGTAAACAAAAAAAAGTCTCTGCCCTCGTAAACATTTCGTGCAGTCCTTCAGACTATCAATATACAGCACAGCAGCCACTGAATTTCAAGAGAAGTCAAAACATTAAGTCTGTATGCGCTAGCAACACGAAACAAGAGCAACTGAATTTAACAAAGTAAGTTTGGAGAGTTTGAGTTTGAACTAAGTTCTTAACAAGGTATTCTGCATGCAAACTATAGTACAGTGCCTGGAGGTAAGAGAGACGGTAAACAAGAGATGAGGGAATGAGGTGTAGCCGATCTGACAGGGTCAAGGGATAGAGAGAGAGATGGAGGAGGCAGGAGGAGTAGAAAGGAGCACGTCTCTTCTTTTCCCTTCCTCCTCATCCCCCTTTCCTCAGAGCGCTCCTGACAGGAGGAGTTTGATTGGTAATGAGCCGTGAAGTCGCCCGCTTAGCCGGGACCAACAGATTGCCACCACTTATCGTTTATGACGTGGCGATTCCTCCCCTACCCGTTTCTCTCTCTCTGTCTCTCTCTCCATCGCTCTCCCTCTCCCTCTCTTCATCCCTCTCTCCCAGTGTTTATGGGGAATTTATGATTTATCCAGGGCAGTGTGGAGGTCAGGGCTGTGGAGAGCAGAGGAGTATTTTACTGCTCCTGATGTGTCAAACGCCCCACTTACTCTATTCCACTGTAGCCTGCCCTGCCATGCCAGGCCTGACTAATCCACCCAGAGTGGCCATGCTCACTCCACTGCACATGTACATCCGTCTGAGTTTTTTCTCTCGATTACTACTGCCTCCTCCCATACTTTAGTAAACGGCCCCATGTAACAGATCCCCACCTCCACCGTATGACCATGTTAGGTTAAATAGGATTTCAATGGGATAATGTCATATTTCCTTCCATTAGTGGGTGGTGTTAAACGTAGTGAATTGATTAGGAGACATTAAAGGTTGTGTCCACAGGGAGCTATGGGAGTTGTATTGACTAACAGGCAACAAGCAGTGGAAAGGCCCTTGGTGGTGCGGCTGTAGAGCTGATCGTCTACTGTCCACTGTTTATTTATCTTCCTAACGAGCCACCGAAGGCCAGTTCAGGCAAATATTACTCTGTGGCTACTGTACACTGCTCTACACTGAGGCTTTGTATGTGTGTGTGTGTGTGTTTGCATGTGTTTCACTGTATCTAACGAGCCACCGGCAGGCCGACCGGCGGTCTGCTTGGAGAGAAGCCCTAGCTCCTCTAATCATGTATTTCCTGGCCTGCTGGCCTTCTAATTGACTCACCTTTGACCCACCGGGACGCTGGTGAGCACAGCTCTCATTGGCTCTCCTGACCTCGCCTCTGGCTTGTGACCAAGTCCTGGCCTAGATCTGGGTTGCAGTCCGCTACGGGTCATGAGGTCAAATGCGGGGCGTCCCATTGCCAAGGGTAAGGATGGCTGTGCTTGCCTCGTTCATGGCTGTTTAACCCTGAACTATGGATGTGAGAAACACACACACACATACTAAGTGTCCATATGGGGAGATTCTTGTTTGCCGTTGTGACGGCTGTTAACCTTGAGAGAGTCGGAGAGAGAACAGTAGAGACACAGGAGGAAGATGAGAAAATAAGATGCACAGCATTCAACCCGTTAGTGTTTGATGACTGTCTGGCATTTCCTATGCCAGTGTGTCCAATAGGTTTATAGTCTAATAGCCTTAGCTTATACATAAATACAACTCCCACCAACCCTGGGGTGATTACTGAATTCAGCTGATTTGTCACGACCATGGAAAAAATGTATTACTTATTTTTGCACTTGTGTGTATCACCGCAGCACAGAGAAATATGGGTGGAATACTCTGTGTGGGGAAAAAAAAAAAGAATGGCAAGCCAAGGGACAAACTGTTGTATGTACATTTTGGTGTGAGGTATCTGTATACTATATATGTAAGCATCTTTATTTTTCTTGTGAAAATGTGGATATTTATCAAAATGTAAATATCAGATTAATGGAGCCAGTGATGTGGAACTAGAGAGAAAAACGTCCTGGGTTGACTAAGCTCAAAGTTCAAACGTCTCAGAGGGCGCTCAGAATGTAATTTTCAATCTAATGAATACCTCGGTGGTTCGGGTGTTATTAGAAACTGAACTTAGTTTAGCATACCTAAAGACCAAGAATTGATTTGTTTTGAAAATATACATGTGTGTATATATATATACATATTTTCAAGTTGGTTACATCAATGACTTAAAGCCACAAACCTGATTTTAGCATTGCCTGCATTTCCACACAATAAGCACACAGTTTTTTCGCACAATTGATTTCTCCAACTCCCTGACACACACACTACACAATGCAAAAAACACACACAATACACATAATTTATCAGATAGACTGTAACCCACAGAGGCGGTGATCTGTGTTGCATCTGAGTCAGCTCAGTGTGTGTGTGTGTGTGTGTAGTTGTGTGTCTGTGTGCGTTTTTGTGACGCTCAGGGGCTTGGAGACATTTCTCACTGCAATTGGGGCTGTAACCTGAGAGGCCAACCTTTTTCACCATGGAGGAATGGAGAAGGGGAGACATTACTGTACACCTCATCACACACACACACACACACACACACATACAGTATACACAGAATGCAGAGAAACATTCGCCCACGCACAAACACCCCTCAGTCACTCTCATTATGCTCACTCCCACAGCCAAACTGTGCAGAAGACACCTCATACCTGACAACTCTGCAACCTCCTGACATAAGCCCACACAAAACGCGCACGCACACACACACACACACACACAAACTCTTCTTCCCTTTCCTCTCCCTGCTCAGTGGCTCTGTCAGGACATATACCGTGTCCTGTTACTGTGGAAAGAGCCACAGCGCGATGTGTCCCCCGCTTCGCTGCTTTCTATCCCACCCCCAAAAAAGTCCAACCCGGTCCCGAATCAACGACCATGTAGAACAGAGACAGCTACGCATTCGGGGGACACACACACAGACACACTCAGACACACACCTTTCACCCAATGTCAGAGGAACAGGCTTTTTAGGAAACTGTTTGTCCGTTCCGCTTTTATTCTGCACAGGGAATATAGCTTTCAGAACCTGCCACAGTGCTGACCTCCTCCCCCTCCTGGCTCCCTTCAAATGCTTTTAGAGAGTCACAGTTCCTACTCATCTCCCAAATGTTGTTTTCAACTTCTCCCACTTCAGCCGCCCCCCCTCCCCTCTCCGCTCGCCCCGCACCAAGTAAGGCTTGTCAGACAAAATGCTTTTAGAGAATTCAAGATCCTGGCCCGGGTCTAGCACAAGGTTAGATAGTCAAAATAAACAATGTTTCCTTTTTTCAAGAACGCCACATGCTGTTGCTATTCCTCCAACTCCAAACTTCTGATGACTAATCAAAGCCTTAACATCTCCCATCTCACTCGCAGAGAAGAAGAAGAAAAAAAAAAAAAGCCTCTTCCCGTGTACATAGTATAAATATATAAATATGTAGCGGAGAAAAAAAGAATTACTAATTTATGGTGTCACGTTTGTGTATTTCTCAGTGACAGCAAGCATGAAGGATTTATCTCTCCTTTTACAGTTTTTCCTCCTTTCTGTTATTTTGCAGTGCTTTATAATTTATGTTTTCTGAGTGCTTTATTCTTGACTGCTGCGCTGTGATTGCTGCCAAATCTGGCAAATGTGCTTCTTCTATACAAATGAACTGTATACACAACAAAACAATCTTACCCCAAAATGTGCTTTTTATTCACTGCTCTGTGTAAAAGTTGTTGATTTTGTATTTTTTAATTTTAATTTTATTTTGGTCTTCGGAAAGAAAACTGAACTAAAATTGTTGTCACCATTTGTCATGTCTTTCTATTTTTTTCGTATTTGGTTGCCATTAAAGATTTCTTGATTTTTGAAATGTTCCGGTGTTGCTGTGTGTGGCGTCTGTGTTTCTCTCTGTCCTTTACCTCCTCCTGTCTTTTTAACACTTGAGGTTAGCTAGATGAATGAGGAGTGAGATTGAATGGAAGCGCTAGTCATCGATTCCCTCTGATTAGATTTATAGATTAATTGATCAGGCTATGAAGTGGCCTCTCTGTCTCTTGTCGCCCGTCCCTCAGTCCAGACACACCAGCCCCTCCTTTTCTTCACTCTCATTTCCTGCTCTTGATGTTTGTCTCGTCTCGGTTCTGATAAATCTGTGTGTGCTGTCAACAGAGGTGCGATAACAGGCTTATGGGAAACTGAACGTGAGAATAGGAGAAGCCATTTTGTCCTGTACTCAAGCTCCACCTCCCCCCTGTGTCTCTGATTTGTATATGTGTCCTGGTTGGCTGAGGTAAACTCGCTGCCTTGGTAACAGGTATGTAGGAGAAAGCGGTAATTGTTTAAAGGGCACAGTTTCGGTTTCAGGTTGTTTACCCTGGCATGCACAGATAACGGAGATAACGGTGAGAATGACGTAGTGAACATGCACTTTCATCTCTCTTGGAAAACAACTTCACAAAATGTACAAATGCATTCGGTTATTATTTCAGGACGTATATAATCATTGCATTCAGTGGGGGCCCAACACCCTTCCAGTAACACATGCTCACACACACACCCACACACGCACACACACACAGAAAGAGACAGCAAGAGCTGAGGAATGCGGTGGTGGTGTTGCTTTAGTGGTTTTCCTGGAGGCAGGCAGTTTGTGTTTTCAGTTGGGGAATGTGCAGGCCAAGCTGAAACTCGGTGAATGGAGCGCCTCTCAAAGGCTGCATTGTTTGAACTCTGACTAAACTAAACTGGTTTGGTCAAATATTAACAGATGGCAAGTGGATGATGTGTGTGTGTGTGTGTGTGTGTGTGTGTGTGTGTGTGTGTGTGTGTATACACGTTTGTGTACCTATTAGTGTGCGTATTCACATTTGTATGTGATTGCACGTGTGTGTTCATGCATGCATGTGCACCTGCCTAACCTCGGTGTCATTTACTAAAAATCTGTGCACCCCACAAAATGATACAATCCAGATCTACCGTTTACGTCCCAAAGATGATGACAGTTGGTTTATGACAGTTATGGCAGCGTGTCCTCTGTGCTTGCCTGGTGCTTTGGTGCCCGTCATGTATCTGTGTGTCCTCCTGGCTCCTTGTCACAGTTCGTTTTTGTTGCAGCCTTCCTCTGTCAATGCACAGCTATTTACTGTGAGTCCAGCCCACCATCTGGCCTCTCTAATTGCTTTGGATTTGAGACTGGCGAGATAGAGAACACACACACACACACACACACTCCTTTGGTCTTCTAGCTGACTGTAAAAGACTCCAGCGCAGCAGAAACAGTGGCATGCTTTAAGCCCCAGCTAGGAATAAAAGCTCATGCAACACATGTATTTTTATCTGCATTTGTCACAGAAAACAGTGCACACCTCATGTAAAGGCAGTGACCCTGTAAAGCAAAACCTGGCCTATCGGAGCTCGGAGCACATAACCTGGATCTGAAGCCAAAGTGACAGCGGCTATGCCAAGCTCTACCATTGTGTTCAGCGTTCGCTTGCAGTGATGAGACATGGTGCGGTGGCCCTGGGCAATCCGGCTAGCTGGTAGTGGCCCTATTTATACCAAGCTGATGGGAGGAGATTGTGTGTATGTGTGTGTGTGTGTGTGTGTGTGAGAGGGAGAGAGAGGAAGTGAGTAAGTGTGTGGTTAGTGCATACACCATGTTAAAGTGGTATGTTCATGTGTTTAGACACCAGTAGTGAGGGTACATTATTGAATTGAATGTATTTCCACAGGGTGTTTGTGTGTGTGAATGCATTTGTAGACTGAGTGGCATCAGACTGTTAGACGTGCACGTGTGTGTGTGTGTGTGTGTGTGTGTGTGTGTGTGTGTGTGTGTGCGCACAACCATGAGAGCGTGTGTGTACTTTTTCACACGTTAGTGCATGGTTGTATATTTAACTTCCAGCCCTGGCAGCTGCAGCCACAGTGTTTTGTTGATGGTGTTTAATGGTCTGAGCTCCGCTGTCCAGTGTGTGTGTGTGTATGTGTGTGTGTGTGTGTGTGTGTGTGTTCATATGGATTAACACACAGACCCACTTTAGGCTCTCTGCTGATAAATGCTAACACCATGCTCCCCATTTAACCTCTCACCCTCCAGCTTCAGAACTGACTAATAAATCCCAGAGTGAGTGATGGATGGCCAGGCCTGATGCATGGATGGCTGAGTGATGGATGTGGTGACCCGGGGCTTCACAGGGATTAAAGCAAGTGTCTGGCTCTGACCTCAATTATCAGAGTAGATTCCTGCATATTTTTTATTGGCTTTAATGGTTCTGGCCTGTGGTCACTCATCTTGGTCTCCCACAAGTCTAAGTATGTGAGTGTGTCTGTCTTACATTTACTTTTAGTATTTGTACCAAATACAATATTGCTTGTTTAGTAGAAAAGGGTAAAGCACCACACACACTTGGAATTTGTCAACAGCGCGGCAGGATAGCCTGGTGGTTTGAGAGTCTGTTCCATAACCAAAAGGTCACAGATTTGATCCCCACGATAGCCGGTGTGCCCCTCAGCAGCCGTGTGTGCTTCATTCTCAGAAACCCAAGAGTCAAATCCTCAGGTTTTAATATGGTAATACGAAACTCTGACTTGTGAAATTATGCGTGCTTGAGCAAGACTCTGAAACCCTACCTGCTTACTCATTGTAATTCACTCTGGATAAGAGCATCAGCTAAATGCCTACGGTGTAAATGCAGGGACAAATCGTATGCAGGGCTTCCACATCCTAATATTTACAAGAACACGGTGTCAAAGATAGGTGGACTGGGATGGTTGACAAGATCAACTTCAACAAAGAGTTCCCAAGGGACAAACATCCTATTCAAACTAATTATCTAATTTGTTTAAGAGCAGAGGCTGGTTCAAACTTCAGCGAAGTACTTAGCCGGTAATTGAGCATTTGCTAACGGCGTATTGTTGCCATGTTGAGCAAGGTGAAATCGGAATAGAGAGGAAGTTACAGTTTAAAATAAACACAGGAAATTCTATCATTCCTCTTCTTCATGCGGTAAACAATAACATCCGATCTCCTGGCTTCTGGTCATTCAGTTGTGTTCAGTTCACACACACACACACACACACACACACAGGCAGACAGACAGACAGACTCTACAGGGGGAAATGGATTCTTCTGTTTCCCCTGGAGGCCCCCGGGCGTTTACTCTTCCTGTCCCGTGCTGACAGGGCTGGGGCTAACTGGGAAGCTGCAGTGCATTGTGGGGCGAATGAAGCAGGTCTCCCCCGGGGGCAGCACATGCTTGGCCAACTGCCACGAGAATAAAGGGGCGGGGACAGAGTATGGGGAGAGGAGGGCGGGGGAGATGTACAGTGGAGTGTGGGAAGTGGCAGAGAAAAAGTGTGTGTGGCGAGGTGGGGGGGAGGCTAGACCAGGGGGGGTGTGGGGGGTTTCGAACTGGTAAGGTACAGAGGGTCAGAGGAGAGAGGGAGGGAGAGAGGGAGGGAGGGAGGGAGGGAAGCTGGCGAAGGAGTTTATTAGGGAGAGAGAGAGATTGTCTGACAATGCGGGCCAGCCAGGATGAGGAATATGAATCCAGATGGGGAGGAAGGAGGAGGGGGAGGAGGGAGGAAAGGGCTGTGAGGGGAGGCACCAAAAAAAAAAGGGTGTGAGGAGTGTGAATGGGAGGCGAGGGATGGAGGGAGCTGAGGAGGGGTGAGATCTGAGTACAACACAAAAGCAATAGAGAGCGAGCCGCTAGGAGTTTTAACAGCGACTAATGGAAGGTTGAACAAGAGGGGAAAGAGGAGAGAGAGGAGGAACGGAGAAGGAGCAGACGGGGAGGAGGGAGAGAGCAGAGGGGCAACAAGGTGAACAGAGATGGGGACGAGAAGACTGATTAAAGATAGAGAGTGCAGACGGGTGAGTGAGGGGAGGAGGGGGTGAGGATTGAGTTGTTGCAGCTGTGTTGATTTAGTTTCTCACTGATCAGATTGTGTGTGTGAGGGAGAGAGAGAGGGAGAGAGAGAAAGAGGGAGAGAGAGGGAGAGAAGCTTTGTCGTCCTGCTGACCTCGACACACCTGCAAAAACACCCACCATCACCAGATGAGACACTGTGTGTGTGTGTGTGTGTATGTGTGTATGTGTATGTGTGTGTGTGTGTGTGCTAAATAAGCCCCAAAAGGTCTTCATGCTGTGACTTACCTGGAACAAATCCTCTTCTAGAAAATAAAAAACAAAGAACATTATGTGAATGCGGTGTGACCACCAGGGAGTGTAGCTTTGAGCTAAGTGTGTGTGTGTGTGTGTGTGTGTGTGTGTGTGTGTATGTGCGTGCATGTGTACATGCATGCACGTGTGTATGTGCATGACTGCGTGGGGATGAGTAAAAGAGATTTATATCAGTGAAAGAATGGTTTGCTGCTGCTCCTAAGAATAGATTCTGTGACGGAAATGATTTTGATGCTGTTTGCAAGCGTGTGTGTGTGTGTGTGTGTGTGTGTGTGTGTGTGTGTGTGTGTGTGTCTGCATGTTTCATTTTGTGTGTATTTGCCCTGGAGCGCTCCACAGATCAGATGCACTTGCTGTTTAATTCACCGTCTCAACAGGCAGCTCTTATAAAGTACATGCACGCACTGGTACGTGCACGTCTTTATACACACACACACAGAGTCCACACACACACACACACACTACACACTACACACAGATATAAACATACAGAATGAAAGAGATGAGTACAGAGATAAAATAGAAATAGTCTGCAAATATTTGGTTTCGACTCTCTAGAATATTCTTTAGAGAACCGTCAGGTCCATAATCAAAGTGTGTGTGTATGTGTGTGTGTATGTACAGTATATGTGTGTGTGTGTGTGTGGTGGTGGAGGGTGTGGAGGGTGTGGGGGGGTTTCATGTTCATTTGTACGAGGAACAGAGAACAAACCCACTATGGTGCGGATGTTTGCCTGCCTGTGTCAGTGCAGTATATGCATGCAAGTGTGTATGCATGTTTTGTGTGTGTGGGTGTGTGTGTTACAGCTTTCCTCTTTGTACTTCTGCACAAATTGCCTGTGTACATTAACGTGGGCATGCTTGTATGTCGCTGTGTTTGTCTGTGTGCAGTCAAATGCGAAGAAATTGAAAACAAAATCGAATCAAATCGTGACCCATAATATGGAAATCAAATGCGACTGTGTAGTCGTTGCCAGTACCCAGTCCAGAGTGTGAGTGTGTGAGTATGCTTTTGTGCGTTTCGTGTGTCTCTGTGGGCACATATGTTGAAGTGATGGAGCGAGCCGGACTGTGTCGCTTCATCAGCAGTCCGCAGTGATGTTTCCTTCGCTGGCTAGTTCCCCTGTAGGGTTGAAGTCTTCTCCGCTTTCTTTGTTTGACATCAAATAACAGCCGCAGTGAGGAGAGGACTGTCAGAACTTCACAAGGCTGTGTGTGTGTGTGTGTGTGTGCATGCTCATGTGCATGTGTCAGCTCCTCTTTTATATCCACAGACTGCTTCCCCATTCATCTGTCTGTCATCTTATCTAGACATCTCTTTTCCTATAATCACTCCTTGTGCCCTGTCCTCTTCTGCGGCTCTCCTATCTTCTTATCGTCTGCTGCAGCCTAAATGGTAGAGCATTGTGCATGTGCCAAAGAACCGTGTGTGTGTGGGTGTGAGTGTGCGTGCTTCTGCAACTATGCGCATGTGTCTTTGTGTTACATCCAACATTGTCTAACTAAGCCTGACCATACACTGTAAATTCCTCTCTCTCCTCATCACTTCCTCTTTCTCAGCTGCTACAGTTCTCCAATCACATGGAACAAAAAGGCACCTTTTTAAAAAGGGAAAAACATGATTTGTTTAACCCAGTAATTGCCTCATTAAAGAGAATCTGCACTTTGTCAAATTGCTCTGAGCTGTTGAGTTCGCTGTCAGACATTGTTTTTTATGCGTGGCTGTGTGTGTTTCTGTGCGCTTCTCTGTTTGTGTATGTGTGTTTCCTTTCTATGTGTGTGTGTCTTGTGTCCTATGTAGAGCCAGTGTAGTGGTCAGTGACCTTTCTGTAGCACCTGCTGTGTGTCTCCTGTGTGTCTTTGGCCTTCTTAACCCCCCCCCCCACCCCGCACCCCACCCCACCCCACCCCTCCAGGCCCCTCAGTGATTTCGACTGTGCTGCCTGTCACTCAAGCCCCGACTGCCAAGGCACAATGGGTAACGGCCCCGATTCACGGTTCATGTGCACTTTAGTGTGTAATATGAGAAGGGGAGAGAGAGAGTGTGAGTTTATAAAATACTGCAGTATTGCCATGCCAAGCACACCCGCTCTGCACTATCCACTGTCCGTCTCTGATGGCTAAGCGCACTGATAGAATGCAATAGTCCTGAATGGACAAAAGGGCTTATCTTTGAGGAGGAAATTAAATGTTATTCAAATTTGGCGTTTGGCATCACAATGACTCTACGTGAAGTGTTTCTAAACACGATTTTTGATTGTCACACACTTAAACACCTGCGTGATCTTCCCCTCTCTACAGTAATAACTAGTTTATCTCAGGTTCAGACTTCTGATCCTGACCAGCCTTCCTTCAACAGGCACAGCGAGAGAAACGTTAACGGTGCGAGAATTATACCCCGTTTATTGTGTGTAATAGCTGGAACTTCCTTGTTGTACACAAACAAAAGCATAGAAACTGCAAAATGGATGGCACAGAGCATTCACTGGGCGCGTGAACGCATGCCTCACATTTTGATTAATTTTTGTTCCGGTACATTTCAGTTTTCCTAAGTCATTGCCCTCGCAAACGACCATCATTCCCGCAAGATTCAGACGAACAAAACTCCTCTCACCGTCTCCTCTCATGTCCCCGGTCTGTTTGATTGTATTGTCTTTGTGTTGAGCTTTACAGGCTCTCTCTCTGGGAGTCTCCGCTCAGTGTATCATCATATGGCTCCCAGTGTCGTGCCAAGTTATTTATCTGTGTATTACACAGACTGTCCAGGTACTCTTCCCCGGTCGTTTATCCTCCATAGGCTCGCACTGTCCTGATATATGGAGCTGTTACATTTCTATATCGCAACAGTCTGCCTGCATAGCAAACACAGTCGCATACTGTCTAGCCTCTGGTTCGTCATGCTATGTGTCTGAGTGTGTTATAAGGCAAGAGTGTGTGTGTGTGTGTGTGTGTGTGTGTGTGTGTGTGTGTGTGGTGGGTTTGGTTTTCCCTGGCCATTTATCCTGTTTTAAGGCCCTTTGCTCTGCTGTCCTCTTCTTAATACCAGTTTTACTGTGGTGCTTCAGGGTTTTCTGTAGCCCAATTGCTATTCATTAGTGTGGATGGGTGGAAGAGATTGTGTGTCTTCTGCCGACTTTTATACCGGCTTTACAGTAATCGGTAAATGCGAATGTGCTGGTTTTTTTGTTTCCATGTAGGATGCTTGTATAATGTGACGTTTTTGTGGTACACGTTTATGTACATATGTGCCATGTTTATGTAGTTGGATGACCTCAGATGTCATTTTCATTCTGTATGTGTGTGTGAGCGTGCCTTTGTGTGTATTGTGCATGTTATATACTCATCTTTTTATGCAGTGTATGTGCTTATATTCAGTGTGCATGTTGGTGGTAGCCCGGTGTGTGTGTGTGTGTGTGTGTGTGTGTCTCCCCCCTCAGTGAGTAGGCAGCGTATTACTTGTCTTGGTGCAATGAGCCAGGCCTTATATTAGGCAGGTTGAGCTGCAGGGGGAATTTTGTAACACTTGACCTGTTTCACTGAGTCATTTGTGTGGATGGAGAGAGAGAGAGAGAGAGAGAGAGATAGAGAGAGAAGGAGAGAGTGAGAGGGAGCGAGCAAGCGAGGGAGGGGAAGGGAGGGGAGGGCATACAAGTGGTTAGGGGTTATTGGGGAGGGGTGAGTGACAATGAGAAGTGATGGAGAGAAAGAGAGCGAGCTAGCGAGGGAGGGAGGGAGGAGGGAGAGGAAGAAGAGAGCGAGAGAACAACAGCTGGGGGAGCCGGAGGGAGGAGAGACGAGATGAGATGACAGTGCCTTCATATTTCTCTCTCTCTCTCTCTCTCTCTCTCTCTCTCTCTCTCTCTCTCTCTCTCTCTCTCTCTCTCTCTCTCTCTCTCTCTCTCTCTCTCTCTCTCTCTCTGGCTCCATCCCTCCATCCTTGTCCTTCATTCAGCAGCCTCTCAGGCAGGCCTGGCTGTGTCGCCCCACTCCTCATTACTCACCCCTTCAACCTTAAAGGTCACAAGCACAAAACCCAGCACTTTAAAATGCAAGAATATCCAACTTCTTTATATAACTGTTGCTGCCTGTTACTCCTGGAGTGTGTGTGTGTGTTTGTGTTCCCTCGTTTTTGGATTTCGTGTGTGTCTGCCTGGGTGGTTGAAAGTACTTGGATGTCTGCTCTCCCCATACATATTAATAGTGTAGTTCTTCACTTGGGGATCTCCGCTGGTGGTAGCCCGCCTCCGAGGAAGACTTCAGGCCGTATCTCTCTCCTCCTGTGGACACTTTTTCTTCCTCTATCCTGTCTTCCCTTCTGTCCCCACATTCCCTTTTTTTTTGTTTTGTTTTTGTTCTTACTCCTCCGCCTCCTCATGTCCCTGTCTGTCTGTCCCTTTGGGCCTCTTAGTGAGGGAAAAAAAACATCGGTAAGGACAATGGAAGACGAACTGGAAAATGTTAATACTTAAATTATGTGTTAGGGCTGTGCCATTATTTCTCTTGTTCCTCTGCCGCCCTCGTGCGTGTGTGTGTGTGTGTGTGTGTGTGTGTGTGTGTGTGTGTGTGTGTGTGTGTAAAAAAAAAAAAAAAGTGAACAAAAATACAAAAAAAAGAAAAATCGTTTCCCCTCGTCTCTCCCCCTCCTTCTTCAGATCTGCTTTCATTACCCTCCTTGTCCCCCTCTCCGCCTTGTCGCCCAGTGTGGCACCCCTGCCACAACAGCGCAGTGTACAGTAGTAGCCTTTCGGTGCTGGTGTGACGGCCCGGGCGGCGGCTGCTGGCTGCCAGCACGTCCTCCGGTGATACGAGCCCCGCCGTCGGCCGCAACAGAGCCTGGTGTTTGGTGACATTTAGCATTTTACCGCAAAAATTATTCATCAATGTTGACATTCAGCCTTATGCATAATATTCATGATGCATCCAGCAGTTCTGTAGGCGGTGCGGGGAGAGCGGCGAGGAGTATGTCACAGCTAAGGCATGGACACACACACACACATACACACCCAACCTTCCCACACACAAACAAGTGACCCACTCACACACACACAGTATACAGTGGTTATACTGTATACACACATGTCCCAATAAAAAACGTACATCCTCACGCACCCTCGTGAACCTAGATCATAAAGCTTTATGAATACATCAGGAAGTCATGCATTTCACATTTCTTCCCATTCCTGCTCCTTCATTATGGATTCAGGAAGTCCAACACACACACAAACACACACACACACACACACACACACACACCTCTTCCCGCAGTACTCCACTTTATTCATTCTTTGCAGATTAATTCTGCGCCGACACTTTTTATGATCCCCAATTTATGTCAGCGAGCCAGACAGTCCTCCCCTTTCCACTGCCGCTCCTCTTATCTCCTCCGCCTCATGTCTCTGTCTTCCTCTACATGTTCACTCAACGAAACAATGGTACTTTCTAGTAAAGAGCGATGAGTTTGTCAGGTTTTACAAGAAGAGGAAGACAAATGGAAGGGAGTGAACGAGAGGATGTGAAGATAATAGGTTTCAGTGGTGATTAACATTCCGGAGTGACGCGTCAACGAAAGTCTGACCGTCCTTTTGTCTCCTCACTGACAGCCAAACAGGTTGGAGGTCTTGGGGCTGTTTCGTCTGTGGCACTGAGGGTAATAAGCAAACCATGTCTAATCTACATCTCGTGTGTGTGTGTGTGTGTGTGTGTGTGTGTGTGCGTCTGTTCACGTGCTTGTGTGTCTGTGTGTGCAGTGAGCGTGACGCATCCACCCATGCCTTCTTTTGAGATTAAACATGTGTTTACACAATGCAGTCGACGAGGCGGAGAGTGAGCTCTTATCCTCTCGGTCAGTGAGTCAGCCGGCTAGCGGACTAACCAGTCAGTCAGTCTGTCAGGTGGGGACACCAGGTTCCTGCCACACTGCTGTGACACACCTGTCACCGGCTGGAGCGGGAGGGGCCGAGTCCGCACAAGGAAGTGTGTGTGTGTGTGTGTGTGTGTGTGTCTCAAGCAGGAAATGGTGTTAGGCAAGCCACTGATGCATTATAATGAAAATGACATAATTCTTGCTGAGTGAATACTGTTGATATAGGTTTTACTGAAGTGGAGTTAAGTGTTTGCACAGTGCAGTGCAGTCTGAACCTATCATTTACTCCTGTGAAAAGCATGGCAGTGAAAAACATGAAATTCATACATTACTTGCATGTATGGTATGCGGTTCGGTGGAAGCTTTTGTCCAAAGCTCCTTGAGTGTTTACATTTTTAGCATAGATGGCCCCAATGTGAATCAAACCTCTAAACCTGGCATTGCTAGTGCCATGCTCTACACTTTGAGCTAAACAGGAGCTATATACAACTCTGCGTTTTGGCTTTATCATCAATAATCACTTCACTTGGCATGCTGCATGGATAGATGCCCCAAATGCCCAGCTAGGTAGTCTGGAAGCTACTTGTGGATTCAGATGTTGGATCAGTTGATTCCTCTCAGACCCTGACTTTGATCCTAATGCCTCAGAATGAAAATCTCCCTTCAGATCAGAATGTACATCCGACTTTTCCCCGCCGTTCCGCTGGGCTTTGCGTGCATCCAGGCACAGTCAGGTGTGCTTTGAAAGCTGAGCGGAGCAGACAGGTTTTTGAGCTAAGTTAAGCCAGGGATTATGGAGAAATTTACTGCCCATCTAGGTGTGTGTAATAGTATCTATTTTTGACTCTGCCTTCAGAGAGAATTGCCTGGTTTCCCTCAGAAAGGCATCAAAACCCCTTGCATCATCCCCGCACCATCCGGCTTTCACTTGCTCTTTCACACAGGTACTTTTGTAATTCAGACATACTCACATTCACAGAGACACTGTGTGTGTGTTCTCTGTGTTTGTGTGCATTTTCGTGTGTGTATATGTTGCTTGCGCATGTGTGGTGTGTGTGTGCATGCACGTGCCTGTGTTGGATGCATGTGTGTGTGTGTGTGTTCCCTCTCTTCTTCCGTGCCTAACTGGCTCTGACACATCTGTGGCTTTTCCAGGAGAATCAGGGCCGGTGCCAAACTGCCAAGAAATCAATGCAACAGACTCTCCTCTCCTCCTTTCCCCTTTCTCTCTCTCTCCCCCCTTCCCTCTCCCTGTTTCTCAGTCTGTCTTTCTTTTCTCTCTCCCCTCTCCCTCTTTCTCTCTCTCTCTCTCTCTGTCTCTGTCTCTTCCTTCTCCTTTTTTCTCCCCCTGTCTTGCTCGGAGCCCTTATTAAAAATGGAGTGTGTGTGTGCTGCATATTTAAAGTGGTCATGGATGGATTTAAACGGCTGATGGTATTTAGTGTCTCCTCAGGGAGCTGCTATGAGCCCTTAAGCTGACTCCTCTGACTGGAGCCTGACTGACTGGTGAGCACACACTAAACCTCTAATAATGACTTGTGTACACACAGGCAGCCCAGCGCACACGCACACACACACACACACACACACACAGGCAGGCGCGCACGCACGCATACACATCCCCTCTCTCATTATAGCACACACTGCTTAGTTATGACAAGGACGCTGTTCACGTCCGTTAGGCATGGAATGGATGCAGTGTGACGTGCAATAGTTTGTGTGTGTGTGTGTGTGTGTGTGTGTGTGTGTGTGTGTGTGTGTGTGTGTATATATATAGATATATACGCACATCGGTCAATAACTCATTTATTTGGCTGCTTTGATGTGGCAGTGTCTAAATCTTTAACTGTAAATGTGAAAGGGACTAGTGTGTGTGTGCAGGCGTATCTGAGTGTGTGTATGAGGGTGTGCGTGTGTGTGTGTGTGTTTTTGACTAGAATCAGGGTAACTGTCACACTGAGCCCCTTCAGAGCGAGCAGCAAGTGTTTGTGTCATGTTGTCTTTCATGCCGGCCTGGATTTGGGCTCCAATCTGCTCCCAAGTGTCCTTCACTGAAACGCTATTGATTACCCCACACACACTCTCGTAACCATTGCACATAAATACTGCTGCTACGAAACACACACACACAAACACACACACTCATAAACAGACGCACACACACACAGAAGGGAAGGCAAGTGCATCAGAGCGGGCAAAGATGAGAGGTGGAGGACATTGAGGAGTTTGATCACATCTGAATATTCAGATGAATAGCGCATAAAAGATCATTTCCAATATCCAACCTGCGCCTAGAGCCATTTTTGGGGAGGAACAATGAGATGAGTGGCTCTGTTTTCCCCGCGTTCACTACAAGGCGGAGGATGAGAAATGTAGATTTATTCATTATTGATGCTGCCAGGGTTTTTTACGGGGGTTATTTGGCATAATGCTATTTGATGCATGTTCAGCCGTTTGACATCTTTCATCCGTGACGTGCGAGGGTTAAAGCGCGCGTGTGCACAAACGTGAATATTTGCATCCATGTGCATACGTTAGCAGCATGTAGGCTGACCTGTTTGCATGTTGATGTCCATGTGCGTTTGTGTTTCTCTGATTGCGCATGACTTCGAAACATATGTATGTGCATGCCAGTGTGTATATTTAGAGTTGTGCGTCTATATTTGCACCATGATGTAGCATATTGCTCACAGTACTATACAGCAGACACTATGTGCTACATGCGCAGCAGATGGAGAAATGAAAAACCTACACAGTTCTAGTTCCTACTGTGTATTTTCCCACACGTCTATATACCATTGTGCAGATTTGGTGTGTGTGTGCATGTGTAGTGAATTGTGCACATACACTTTGTGCCAGGATGTGTGTTGTTTCCATTTTACCAGTGCATAAATCAGCAACACACTAAACCAAACAGGCCATCAACCACATTTAAACGATAATGAAACCATTCTTTATTCACATGCAGATAAATTGAACTCTTGGAGTGCTTTCTCCTCCGCCTCTCCCCATCTCTCGTCCCTGCTGCACTCCTTTGTTTATGTGTCCAACCGCTCCCAGTGGCAATGCATAACAGAATGGCAATGGAGGAAATGTCTTCCTTAATGAGTGTTTGAATCCGAGTTCGGCGAGAGCTTAGTCCGGGGTGTCTCGACAGCTCACATTGTTGCGGTTTCTCTCCAGGGGCAGGGGATGAAGAGGGAAGAGAATGAATCTGGAGAGCGCACAGGGCCATTATGGCTCCGTGTGTCGTTAATCAGTAGCTGATGAGACGCGGTCAGCGGGAGAGACGGGGCCTATTACCGCTATGGTGCTCTCAGGACTCCATGTGAGGCTCTTTCAGGCTGCTCACTCTCTGGCTAACTGTACAGCAGGTACAAACAGAGCAAACAAATGCTCAAAAGCTGGAAATCATTATCTTACCAAAAAATCAAAACAATTTCTGCACGGGGGATCATTAAAGTTTCATCTTAGCTCTTATCAAACCAAAGGAGTAGGCCATTGTTAACTTTTGAGCCACCCGTACTTTTTCTCTTCTCTTATTCCGTCTTTCTACCTCTGCCTCCCTCCTACACATCCTCGCCTCCCTCCAGCCTATATCTCCTATTCTCTCAGTTCTCTATGTTCTTTCCTATACTCTCTCTCTCCTCTCTCTTCCTTCCCCTCTACATCTCTGCCTCTTCCTCTGTGTGTTGTTTCCTTTCTGGCAGTGTGTGTGTGAGGAACTTGGTGGGAGAGCGACATGAACAGCGCTCGCATGTGAGACGGCAAGAGTTGAGAGAAATTGACTCTCCATGCTTTAGAAAAATAGGCAAGAGAGGGAGGGAAAGGAGAGGCAGCCAAGTCCTACACACATTTTTTTTTTATTTTCTTCACTTGTTCCCTACTGATAATAATCTAACATGTTTGCACAGCAGGCTGCTGAAGAGATTGCACTACATGGAGGCTATTACAGTATAGTGCCCTGGCTGCGGAGGAGAACTGGGTTTGAGGTTGTATGTGTGGCTGAGTGGTGGGTAATGAGGTGAGTGTCCCTTCTAGCCAGAGGTTAGCAGTGGTTAGGAGGGCAGGTAAACATACCAGCTGCTCCTGACTGCATGGCCTCAAGGCCGCAGTGACACTGGTGGGGGAAGGGAGAGAGCAGGGGGGAGGGAGGGAGGGATGAGGAGAGTGGAATAAGCAGGACGACAAGATGGATGGACAGCCTAAAGCCATTGGGGTGTAAAACACGTGTTTAGGCTTTCTCAGTTTGCAGCATTTAACTTACAGTACTCACCAGGGTTGGGTAGGTTTCTGTAAAAATGTATTCCATTACAGTTACTGTAGTTACCTCATCAAAATTGTATTCAGTAGCATAATCCAAGGGATTACCCAAACTCAGTAATGCATTGATTACTTTTAGTTACTTTCAGATTAATTTGCCATATTTGAGGTTTGAAGGTACTGGTACAGTAGAGAAAAAGTGGAAAAACGACAAAATTCACAATGTATGTTCAGATTACGCACACATTTTCTTCTCTTCCACATTATATGAAGACATAGAACACCTGTCTGTCACTATTTAATGGGCCTTCTGAGTTTCTCACTATCATATTGAAAGTATTCCCAGAAGCAATCCTCTAATTTATTATTAAGTATCTGCAATCAGAATACATTTTTTAGATAACATAACAGAATACAGTTAATTTTTTTTTGTATTTAGAATACATTAACGCTGTATTCCATTACTACTCAACCCTGGTACTTACACAGTACAGAGTTCAGTACAGTCATACACACAATGTATTAAATGTGCAACATGTTGCATTTTAAAATGAATAAATTATAACCACTTTAATGCAACAGGAAGCAATGGGATTTGTGGGAAATGTGATCTTAATTTTGAGATACTCTAGCACTAACATGAGATGGAGGCTACCAATTTTTTCGACCATCCGTCTCATTTGTTTCCAGTAACTATACCAAAGTGCCATGATTAATTTAACAATGATAAATTGATGTTTAAAAATGCTGCACATTGCACCGTTTCATCCACTGGCATGGATACAGATCCAGTCTGACCTGTGCATAGCGAGTAGTTGTTACTCTTTTAAAGCATAATGTTTGCTGAGTTTATCTTGTTTATCTTCTGCTCACTCTTGGCCAGTCTACCTGCCAGCCCCTAACCCTCCAAGTGTGTGTGTGTGTGTTTGTGTGTGTGTGTGTCAGAGAGAGAGAGAGAGAGAGAGAGAGCGCTTGTAGTACACCAGATCATTCATGTCCTGAGTGGACAGCTACATTTGGCTAATGCAGCCCTGTTTTCTCTGCTGGCTGCAGCGAGCAACCTCAGTGCCAGTGTAAAGTGGACTGTAAATATTGACAGGGAGACAGCAAGAGGCGAACAGCGACCTTGTCAGAGAGAGGGGAAGAGAGGGAGATGGAGGGAGGGAATGATGGAAGCATGGAGAGAGGGGAAAGAGATGAGAGGCTGAGATGGAGAGAGAGAGAGAGGGAGAGAGAGAGTTCTAGTCTTCTCCCAAGGCAACTGACTGTGCTTTAATGCGCTATGGCAGGGAGCACACTGTCTCCCCAGAGAGAGAGAGAAGGAGAACAGCGTCACACACACACACACACACACACACACACACCATACAGAGTTTCCAAATTACCAACACACAGCTTTTTAAAATGTCAAAATTCACTCTCTCTCACACGTGCACACACACACACACACACACACACACACACACACACACATGCACACACAGTATGTACACCCAGGCACAGTGTCAGTGACATGAATTTAATCCTCAGACAGTTGAAATGCATGGGGTTGAGCTCTGGAATCACAGTAGATTAGAACTGACCAGCAGCGCTGATCTGCCCAAACCAAAAGCCCTGGCAACAGCAGGACACACACACACACACACACACACACACACACACACACACACACACACACACACACACACACACACACACACACACACACACACACACGTGGACCTGGATACTAGCAAAATTCAGTCAGTGTCCGCTTCAGTCTGTCCACAATGCCAGATTGGTAGTGTCTGTCCTTGTAGAACTGTTCCACTGATCCTGCTGTCCAAACAAGATCAATCAATCCCTGATCTGTTTTGTATTGAAATGATTTGTAATGGCATGTTGACCGTGCTTTGTACTAAATGACGGTGATGGGGATGTTGATTGTGATAGTGGGAGTAGCAGGTCTTCAAGTGCCATATAATTAATGTCAGAAGTAAGTTGCAGCACTCAAGCCTGTAGCACTTGGGCTGATTGTAAATAATTGAAGTGTGTATGTGGGTTCAGTGTGCGCTGTATAGGCCTGACAGGGTGCAGCTCATGTAAGTAGTATGAACCCTGTCAGTGCAGCCTTATTTTTCTCCTCCACCCACACCCTGCCTCCGCCCGTCGCTCACTAACTCCCAAAGTTAACTCCCACTAACTTCCTCTTCCACCTCTTCCTCCTCCTCTCGTTTCCTCACTCCATTCTGTGCAATTATGTATGTGGTTGGTTACTGGGTTACTGTATTACCAGGGCGGTAGGTGTGTGTGTGTGTGTATAGCGCGACTTCAATGAATAAGTTAATGGATGGATGGATGGCTGGGATAAAGTTGCCATGTTAAGCTCAGAATCTGAAGGCCAGGATTCCTCTCCTCTTTTCTCTGAGTGAGCAATGAGATTACATGCTCTGTTCTCTATCTTAATCTCTCTCACAGGCCATCAATTCATTCTGTCCTAATCTCATCTCCAGGCACTCCGCTGTGGCCGTGGTAGTCTTGTGTTTGCCATGGCAGTAGGTAGGCCTTTGTCTCTGTTGATGTTCACTGTGGAAGGCACCGGTCGCTCGATTTTCAGCAGCGACTGCTTCGTTTGTTTACATTCAAACTTGATTCTGCTGTGAGCAAATTGCATTGAGGGCAAACCGTCACTGAAATACATGAAATTTCCATCGACAGTTTCAAAACAACAAAGACTAACTTGCACAGATTAAAAGGGAATAATAAATCAAAAAAAAAAAAAAAAAGTTTGCCTGCCTTGTGTTCCTTCAAAGCCGTTAATGGTGATGATGTGATCAAAAGCTTTGGATTTATATATTTATTTAGACGTTTCTCCTTCATTGAATAACAGACACTGGAGAGTGACGGGAAAGATGTGTGAGAGGAAGAGAGGGGAGGATGACATGCATCAAAGTTGACAAACGGGCCAACGCCGCGACATCACGAACACATGGCTTTGGCCCGCTGAGCTAACAGGACGCCTCAAGCTTTTGATATTTTGGTCAACTGTCCCTTTTTAAAAAGTCAAGCTAACCCATTAGGAATGGATTTGATCATCAGCTACAGTAGGATTGTTTTGCCAGTGACCAGTGACCTGCTAATCTCTTAAGCCAAGACCAACCACTTGTATAGCTGAATCTTTTTCCAGTGGGTCTATAGGACTCTGGTAGGGATGAAAAATTCAGATTTTGGGGTTGACTTGTGTGCATTCAATTTAGTAAGGTCTCGTGTGTGTGTATGTGCGTGCGTGTGTGTATGCGGATTTGCACAAGAGGTCAGGGAGGGTAATAAAAACAGGCTTATCTCTACTCGTTACCCACAGGAGATAAGAGATGCAGAGGGAGACGCTGCAGATTTGCCCTGTCGTATTACCGGGCCAAACAAGCGAATCCCAAATTACAGCAGCGATGGAGCAGGATGACAGGAGAGAGGGATGATGCGAGTGAAGGAGGGATGGATGGAGGAAGAGGGGAGCGGGCAGAGATAAATGCAGCATAGCCCGGGCCGTACGAGGAAGCGGCGGATAGGCCAGCATGTTAACCTTAATCCCCCGCGGGGAGAGGCGTAAACACACAGGAAGAGAGTGGGAGAGAGAACAAGGGATTGGGAGAGAAAGAGAGGGATGTGAGATCTTTGTCTTCCTGTTCTCTCCTTCATCCCCTCACTGTGTGATCAGCCATTCGCAGGCAGCAGCCAGGAAATCCCTCAGTACTTATCTGGAGCCGGCCTCTTAATCACAGCCCTCATCTGACTGGGCTCTTCCTGCTGCCTCGCCCTCCTCCCTGTTTACCTCCTCCATTCTTCTCCCCTCACCTCCTCTCTCGACTCCTTTCTCCTCATCTCCTCTCTCGATTCCTCTCTCCGCACCTCCTCTCTCTACTCCTCTCTCCTCGACTCCTCTCTCGACTCCTTTCTCCTCATCTCCTCTCTCGACTCCTTTCTCCTCATCTCCTCTCTCGACTCCTCTCTCCTCACCTCCTCTCTCGACTCCTCTCTCGACTCCTCTCCTCACCTCCTCTCCATTCCTCTCCCCTCACCTCCTCTCTCGACTCCTTTCTCCTCATCTCCTCTCTCGACTCCTCTCTCCTCACCTCCTCTCTCGACTCCTCTCTCGACTCCTCTCCTCACCTCCTCTCCATTCCTCTCTCCTCACCTCCTCTCTCGACTCCTTTCTCCTCACCCCCTCTCTCCATTCCTCTCTCCTCACCTCCTCTCTCTACTCCTCTCTCCTCACCTCCTCTCTCGACTCCTCTCTCGACTCCTCTCCTCACCTCCTCTCCATTCCTCTCTCCTCACCTCCTCTCTCGACTCCTTTCTCCTCACCCCCTCTCTCCATTCCTCTCTCCGCACCTCCTCTCTTGATTCCTCTCTCCTCACCTCCTCTCCATTCCTCTCTCCTCACCTCCTCTCTCGATTCCTTTTTCCTCACCCCCTCTCTCCATTCCTCTCTCCGCACCTCCTCTCTCTACTCCTCTCTCCTCGACTCCTCTCTCGACTCCTTTCTCCTCGACTCCTCTCTCGACTCCTTTCTCCTCATCTCCTCTCTCGACTCCTTTCTCCTCACCTCCTCTCTCGACTCCTCTCTCGACTCCTCTCCTCACCTCCTCTCCATTCCTCTCTCCTCACCTCCTCTCTCGACTCCTTTCTCCTCACCCCCTCTCTCGATTCCTCTCTCCGCACCTCCTCTCTCTACTCCTCTCTCCTCGACTCCTCTCTCGACTCCTTTCTCCTCATCTCCTCTCTCGACTCCTTTCTCCTCATCTCCTCTCTCGACTCCTCTCTCCTCACCTCCTCTCTCGACTCCTCTCTCGACTCCTCTCCTCACCTCCTCTCCATTCCTCTCTCCGCACCTCCTCTCTCTACTCCTCTCTCCTCGACTCCTCTCTCAACTCCTTTCTCCTCATCTCCTCTCTCGATTCCTCTCTCCGCACCTCCTCTCTCTACTCCTCTCTCCTCGACTCCTCTCTCGACTCCTTTCTCCTCATCTCCTCTCTCTACTCCTTTCTCCTCATCTCCTCTCTCGACTCCTCTCTCCTCACCTCCTCTCTCGACTCCTCTCCTCACCTCCTCTCCATTCCTCTCTCCTCACCTCCTCTCTCGACTCCTTTCTCCTCACCCCCTCTCTCCATTCCTCTCTCCGCACCTCCTCTCTTGATTCCTCTCTCCTCACCTCCTCTCCATTCCTCTCTCCTCACCTCCTCTCTCGACTCCTTTCTCCTCACCCCCTCTCTCCATTCCTCTCTCCGCACCTCCTCTCTTGATTCCTCTCTCCTCACCTCCTCTCCATTCCTCTCTCCTCACCTCCTCTCTCCATTCCTTTCTCCTCACCCCCTCTCTCCATTCCTCTCTCCTCACCTCCTCTCTTGACTCCTCTCCCCTCACCTCTCTCGATTTCGCTTTCCTCGCCTCCTCTCTCGACTCCTCTCTCCATTCCTCTCTTCTCACCTCCTCTCTCGACTCCTCTCTCCTCACCTCCGCTCTCCAATCTTCTCCTCACCTCCTCTCTCCTTGACTCCACTCTCCTCCTCTCCTGTGTTCCTGACTCCTCTCGCCTGCTCTATCTTCAGCTTCTCTCCTCGACTCATCTCTCAACGAATCCTCTTTCCCTGACTCCTCTTTCCTTGACTACTCTCTCCTCATTTCGGCTTTCCTGTCAGTGACTCATGTGTATCAAGCTTTTAAGACCGCCGCTGATCCGGCTCCTGAATCTCTTCCTCCTCCAAGAGTATTTTCAGAAAGAGGTGAAGAGAATGGACGTCAAGTAACAGAGCAATTTTTTGAGCTAAAGCTTGAAATACTCTAGCCGCTGGCTGTAGAAGTGCGGCTGGATTCAGCTCTGCATCCTAAATCTCCAGAAATTCTAGTGGTATTTTCAACTCTAGTGCAGTATTTCAAGCTGAAGTGGGTCTACAGTCATTTCAGCCAGTTTCACCCGACCGTCCAGCCTCATCTCCTCTTCCCCTCTCCCTCCTTCTGCTCCTCCACTCCCACTCCATCCTTCCCTCCCTCCTCCCTCCTCCGTGCCCCATGGGAGAGTGGTAGTCTATGCTTGACTGGCTGGCCAGGCTGGGGTGAGCGATGGAGGGCTTACATGCAGGAAGGGATAGATATGTGTCTGATTGGATGGTCGCTGCATTGATCTGCCCAGAGGAGTGGAGCTGACCTTTAACTGAGTTTGAACTGTGGACCACATCCTCCTCATTCACTGTATAGGAAAACACTGTTTGGTTTAGTTTGCGATAGAACTGCTTCGGGGCATCTCTCCACTCAAATGAATTTAATGTTATTTCTGTGTGATGCATGTATGTATGTATGTATGTCTGTCTGTTTGTGCATGCGTGTGCTGTGTGTCTGGAAAGGAAAAGCTACAGGGCAAAGAGCACAGCACAGACCAGTGTGTTTGTGTAAATATGTCAGATTGAGTGACGGGGATATGGATACAGGATGCTCCTGCCAGCTGCTCCTGTATGCAGGGTTGTGCGTGCGTGCGTGCGTGCGTGTGTGTGTGTGTAAGTTTGCGTGT
The DNA here is from genome assembly GCF_048128805.1 of Centroberyx gerrardi. Classification (NCBI taxonomy): domain Eukaryota; kingdom Metazoa; phylum Chordata; class Actinopteri; order Beryciformes; family Berycidae; genus Centroberyx; species Centroberyx gerrardi. The sequence continues at coordinate 11,451,661 of NC_136008.1, read as the reverse complement.
GTGTGTGTGGTATTAATGTACTCTGAATATGTGTGGGTGAGTTTGTGCCTGGCTGAATTCATAGAGCTCGTCCTTGGCAAAGGGCTGCAGCAGTTGGAACAGGCATGCCAGGCGCGTGCACACACACACACATTGTCCACACGCGCACACACACACACACAGGCTGCGTCTGGGAGATTTCATTAGAGCAAGACATGGTTGGTGTCCAGGGCCAACACAGAGGGCATGCTCCTCAGTCAAGTCATTCACGCAGACGCGCTGCACCTCAATCCTTAAAATTGGCTTCGTTTCCTGTGGTTTCCTCTCCTCTATCGGAGGTTATCTGAAAGGAAAGGACAGCTTCTACCTGAACCTGCTGAAGGAAAATGACATTGGTTCGATAATGACACTGGTAAGATAAGGCAGGCAAAAGGGGGGGACTCTATAGACTTTCAGGAAAATCCCCCAGAGGAAAAATGGAAGAAGGTGGTGTAGTGATAAACAGACACAGGATTGGAATGAGGAAACAGTAACAGAAACTCAACAGAAAAAGAAGGCAGCCACCGGGGTTTAGAAAGAAAAGTATCCTTTGGCTGTTTGCTGCTTTGTTTTTAAAGAGACACAGCACCACCATGTGGTAGGTAGCTTGTACTACACTCAAGTGATTCTATGTGCGTACCTGAGACACATTTAATGTCAAGAATCAGTTGCATCTGCAGATGGAAACGTAATGTAACTGATGCCTCCCTATATTACATAACCAGTCAGTCTGTTATGTTTCTATCTGAATGGTTTGTGATGTTTTGGAGTCCTGAAGCCGCCTCCAGCTTCTCGTTCCGATGCGAATCATATCTCCACCCCATTAAACTCCCACATGAAAAACACTCCCCTTGCAGAACCATTATGATTTTGAAAATGTCACAGTGAAAAGCTCTCCGATTCCTTCCAGAGAGACCCTGTAAAAACCTTAGTCAGAAATTATTTAGCATTATTCATTTTAGAGTTCAGATTTTTTATAGTTTTACTGCCCAGATTCTCTGTTTTATGGGGGAACTGAAACAAAGTGTGTTTTACAAGCTTGTGGGTAGACAATTTTAGGATTCAGACTGTTGCATCTGAACAGCTAATTGGCTTTCATTTCCTCTCGCCTGTTCCTCATCTCCTCTGCTGGCATAATACTCCCTTCTCCTCATATACAGTGGTGTCAGAAAGCATTCACACCCCTTTTGCACATTTTGTTGTGGTACAAAATTATTCAGAATACATTTTAATAAATTTGTATTCAACATTTTAGTGTTACATCTATCAAAAGTACTCAGTGTGGAAAAGTACTTACAAAGATAGATATCCTAATGGACATCATATGTTGTTTTTTACAGCGGAAAAATTAAACCCTATGGATTTTTATATACAGTATGTCTTTCTAACAAAGCTGACAGCGGTTCCTAAAGCACTGGGAGAGTACATAAAAGAAAAGGATGATTTATATTTCATTTGAGTCCTTGGGCATTTTATTGCCAGTCATAAATAAAACACATATCCTACACAATGTATGAGTATCTCTTCAGGACCAGAAAACTATTGAGATGCAATGAAGCGACCATATGTTGGTTTTGTTTGCAAGATGTGTACAATAGTTTGGTTCAACAAGTTTTTAACTAGGGAAAAAAAAACATGGAAAAACTTTGTTACAGGCTACAGAATAAGTCATACCAACATAATTAACCCAGCTCATCCTTACACATAGAGAGCAAATATTTTTTCAAACAAGGTTTATATTCATCATATCGGTAAAGAAAAAAATTCTAGAGGAACTTGGGAACCTTTTGTTTCCACTTTAATGAGATGGAGAGCTTAATGGTCATCGCCGTGACTCAGCGGGCTGAGGCACACACACTGTGTGCTTGTGATATCGCAGGTTCAAATCCGGCTCACAGCTTTTTGTTCTGTCTGATTCACTTTCCTGCTCCCATCTTTCCTTTCATTGTCCACTGTGTTCTGTCAAGTAAAACAAAGATGCTAAGTGTGTTTATCCAGTGCATTGAATAGATGTCACACAGAAGATGTCAAATACATGCCTTTGTGAATCATTTAGCACAATGGAAAGAGAGTGTCCAGGGTCAGTGGTGAGAGATGATATGGTGGGTTGTACTGAATAGCAGGGAAAGGGACGATCATTAGGACGCCTTTCTATGTATGAAGGAAAGAAGACTATTTTAGGAGATATTCAAAGTAGTGTATTGTTAGGGGAGAGTTGTAATTAGAGGACTAACAACATTCAATCATGACCCATCCAATTACCAGGACAGGGGTTTGTTCTCGTCGAATGAGCTTCAGATCGTCTCTGCCCTTTACCACCCCCTCATTAGCATAATCCCCTGGGAATAGGAGAGGATAATGAGCCGGGTTGCACCTTCAGTAAACACACTGTGTGTGTGTAAGTTTGTGTGTGTGTGTGTGTGTGTGTGTGTGTGTGTGTGTGTGTTGGTTCATGCTCAGTGTGGTCATGGTTCATTAGTGGGACCTGTCTGATTCCTCTGTTTCCTCTTAATAACCCATGTGAGTCGAAACCCTAATCAAGACCCTTCCCTTCCTCAACTCCACACACACTCACACATACACACAGTCTCACACATGTACGCACGCACGCACACACACACACACACGTATGCACACATACATAGACACACACACTCATTGCCGAGTCTCTTTTTTCATTATTAGGCCTCACTTATTCATGAATATTACATTGTGGAGCAACTTCAGTTCTCTTATGTGACTTACAGTCTTGTAGTATGTGACTCATATTCATATGTACATTATAGTGAAATATGCAAAGCTATATAATGGAAATGAATTCAACAATGGCCTTGCAGCTCCAACACTGCTGCTTTAAACATGGCATCTACATCTTTTTTTCTGGTCTTGTCTCACATTGCTGTCTCTGCTCCTTCTCTCTCTTTCCTCTTGTTCTTCCTTTCCCAGGCAACCGTCTTCCGGAGAAAGGTCCCACTACAGGCAGTATCATCGGGGCCATCATCGGGGTCATTATACTCTTGGCCATCATTGGAACAGCCATAGCCATGTACCGCAAACACCGCAACAACAACCTGAACGCAGAGTGAGTATCTGTGTGTGACTGAATGCTCCAGTTTCATCCATTATTTCAAATTCTGTTTTTTTTCTGTGTTTCTCTGTCCTCCCACTGTAAACCTGACATAACAACTGCATCCCTTTTGTCTCTCAGTGATCCACCCAAGTACAAGCCCCCTCCTCCCAAGAAGACCAACACCTCCACTGACAGGGTGAGTCAACAGCGCTAATGTTGGAAAGACAATCATGTTTGTTTGTCAAAAGTCTGCAGTACTGAGACAACTGTGAGCGAGCCCATCCGATTTAATGATGCTCTCTGAAATATGTTGATCTATGTCTATGTCTAGCTAAAACATGCTATTGTGTGTCTTGGGCTTTGTTCTGCTTCCTTGTGTTTTGTCTTGCATCATTCTGTTCTACGATTGATTGTTGATTACTTCGATCTAGTTAGGCCCATTCTCTGTGATAAAGGACTAAATAAATAAATGACCTGGAACTTGAACTTGACCGCTGTGTGTTTCAGCTGAACACAAGTCGTGACCCAGTGTCTGAGGACAGACCTCTGCAGAGCCAGTACTACGCTACCCAGAATGCCGAGCCAGTCACGGTAAGGACACAGCCATGTTGGTTATAACTACAGAGGTGGTACATAGCAAGATAGCTTTAACTTGGATGTACATTATTCATTATTTGAAAAATTCTAAGTAATGTTAATGAAAGATAAATAGGTTGCAAATAACTGAATCGTTTGTCATTCATTCCTAATGTAATCATTTTGTGACTACAACAACTATTAACATGCATGTCCTTTATGGGTTATTGTTGACAGGACCTGGATACTTACCATGAAGATGAAGCCTATGAGCAGGAGGACAGGGAGCACTACTACTCTGCTGCCCCCTCTGGCTGGGATGACCCAGGACACAATGAGGTCCCGCCTCCCTATGTGTACTCAGACAATGAGCTCCAGGACCAGCGGGGCTCCAATGTCAACCGTGGAGACAGCTTTGTGTCTCCTGCCATGTTTGTGTGAGGGTGCGCTCATGTGAACTGTGTCGCTTATGTCTGCATGTGTGTATGTGTACGTATGTGTGGGTGAGCATTTCTGCAGGCTTGAATGAGACAGACTTGACTTTAGCTCTGTGATGGGAAAGGGTCCTGACTTGAATGTGGACATTTGTTGCACGGTTCGAAATCTTCAAATCTGTGTCTCAGAGATTGAGAGCTGTGTGTTGCCTTTTTGTTTTAGACTGTTCATCCCAGACGATGGATGAGATCAGGCCATAATAGTCTTTGCTATAAAATCAGTTGCTTTGATTCCATGTTGCTCTCTTGAGAACCTAAACATCAAAACCCTGATCCTCAAGAGCCAGCAAAACAAAAACCGTTACTACTGTATGTACATCTGCCACTTTAAAGGAATATGTTGAAATGTACTTTTTGAATTGTAGACGCAATGTTGATTTAAATGCCTGTTGAATGTTATACATTATAGCAAAGACATGAACATTTTTTGACGTACACTGATTGATACATTGCAAGAGCCTGAAACAGATGAGTGTTCCTATTCTGGCAAGAACACTGAACTGCACTGCGTTACTGAAAATGGTGACATGGTTTGGTTAGCTCAAGCACAATGTGTGGGTATCGCATGTTACCTCAGTCTTGTTGTATCTGTCTGTGCGGTTGGTTTCTGAATTCGGTTGGCATGGAGTCGCTGTAAAGCAGGCTCCCTGTGGAGAAGCTGTTAGCTGCAGTTAATCAGCCGGCCCCCGACACGGGACTCACAGACCATGACGACGCCAGAGTGTAGACTGTAGCAGTGAGGGTGATGCTGCTCCTGCTGGGGCAACACTGTGTGTGCGTTGATCTCAGAAAGCGTCTGGTTCTTTGATGATTCCTCGGGCTCTGGCCTCTGCCTCACTCATCAAAACTCAATGACAGAGGAAGGACGATGCTCAGATTGAAGGAAACCGAAAACTAAATAAAAGGTAGCGAGCGGTCTGATTTGGATAACCTGGCCTGTACGTACCTTTTTGTTTTATTTTTAAGCCATATTAGAAGAGCACTCAGTTGCCCAAATAAAAATGAATAGCTACAGTGCTGTATTTTCTGAAAGAAAGGGAATATCTGTTACCTTGAAAAACTGAAAACTTTTGTGCCTGATTGCTTTTTTATGTTATTCCGCTGATACTGGCATGCTCAGATGGATTATGTTAAACCTGGATTACGTCCATGAAATCTGTTGCCATTCATCTCCAATGGAGGATTAACCACTTCTTTATGGAGTTGAAACAGGGTTGACACAGAGCCTGCTAGTGTGCTGATATGTTCATCCATTATCAGGGTCAAGGGTTACACAGGTCATTGATATCAAAGCTAATATTCCTACTGCATGTAAATCACTCCATCGTTAACCCAAAGGTATCTTTCTGCATGTTTTTGCCAACCAGGGTGTGTATTTTATCAATCAAATTACCTTATGAGAACAGTGGTTTTGTTTTGTTTTCCTGTATTAAATAATGTTGTTGGATTTTAATCTTATTTTACGATTCATGTATTGAATTTTTGAAGTCTTCTTGATGTACCACTGACAACTGTTGATTCAATAAACTTTCAAACTGTGATTCCTGGTTAAGTCAATTTCCTGGAGTTTGAGCTTCATTCAGTGCAACTGCAGATGTTTTTTTTTTCCACCTCACTTGCAACTCCACCTTTTTACCATGTGATAGCAGTGTGGGCTGAGAATGCAGGAGGCTAGCACACCTGATACAGTTACAGCTTTGTCTAGGGCCTGCTAATGCATCTGTTTGAGTCTAATTCAGGAGCTTGGTGAACACAGCATATTGGTTAATTTTTGTTATGAGCTAATATTCACACTACATATAATATTTATCACCAAAAGATAATAATGAAGGGTGAAAGCAGAACATTGCACAGGCGGACTGCAGTTGCAGTATCTACAGATGTCCATATGAGGGCTCTGGACTCTCAGGGCTGAAAATGCACGAGGCTTTAGCTCACCTGATACAGTGGCAGCCAGCCGCTCTTCCTCTCCTTCCTCTCCTCTCCTCTGACTCATCTCTTTCTATCTTAAGCTGCATATCCTCCAATCCCATACTCTGGGACCATGAAAAGTCTATAGACGCATTAATAGGACACTTTTTTTTATCCATATGAATCACCTGCATTACCCAGGCTGCATTGAAGGAGCAAAAATATCCAGTCTTTGAGATTGCGGTGTTTAAAGATTACATACCTCTCCTTTCTGCACCGCTGACTCACGTGTATTAACCGCTTTTCCCTAGCAGCTTATCTACATTCATATGTACGGAGTGCAGCAGTGTCCTGAATGAGCCAGGGCGAGTGCAGAGTAGTCTGGTGTTGCAGATGGAGGTGAGGCCTGACTGCCGGCCCACCATGACTCTGCAATCTGTCAGCTCTCTGCTGGTTTACTGATCAGATCCACACACGGCTAAAGGGGGATTCTGAGGAGCAGTGAGACAGTAAAAGCATTTTATTGCCGACATACTGTGTTTTACAACTGAAGGCCATTCAAGACTAACTCCAAGGTCAGTTCTCTCTGCAGCTGGCGTGGGAAGTTGTCAGCACATAAAATGCGCTGCAGTAACCAATATGGTAATCATGATTTGTGTTCTGTGGTTCACTTAGGCTTTACAGCAATGATGGCTGTTTGCAAATTACATTAAGTTGCCTACTATATAAATGCATGGATCGATAAATATGATCTGGGAATTGGGCAGGAGTTGATGTAACTCACCCTAATGGCTCTGTGAGTATTGATTGAAGTGTTACACTGGTATGGCTGGAATGCACCGCCTATCAATGGTCTGTGCATGTGAAGAGACAGAGGATGAGAGGATATCAATACAAGATTCAACGTGTTGGCGCAAAATAATCTTTAATGATAGAATAGAATAGAATAGAAGACTGTAGAATAGAATAGAATGCTGTTTACGTAAACCTTTATTTAGACAGGACAATTGAGAATTAAGAAGTATTCTTGACAGTAACTCTCAGATAAAACTAGGCTAGCCTAGCCCAGAACAGAACACAATGAAACACAACAGAACAGAACAGAACAGAACAGAATGCGGTTTTGCTTTGAACCTTTATTTAGACAGGACAATTCAGAATTGAGAATTAATTTTGGCAGTAACTCTCAGATAAAACTAGAATAGACTAGCCTAGCCTAGCCCAGAACAGAACAGAACAGAACAGAATGCTGTTTACTTTGAACCTTTATTTAGACGGGACAATTCAGAATTAAGAAGTATTCTTGACAGTAACGCTCAGCTAAAATTAGAATAGACTATAACAAAACAGAACAGAATAGAATAGAATGCTGTTTACTTTAAACCTTTGTTTAATCAGACAGGACAATTCAAAATTAAGAAGTATTCTTGTCAATAACTCCAGGTTAAAACTAGAGTAGAGTAGAGTAGAGTAGAGTAGAGTAGAATAGAATAGAATAGAACAAATCTATAAATACTTTTCTATACCCTGCAAACTAGCAGTGATCTCCATGTACAGTTGCAGTGTTATAGGATTAACAGACTTTGTGAATTGGCAGCCAGGTAATGAGTGAGGTAGAAGGCAGAGAATAAACCTCTCACTCCTTCAACGCTGCTAAGCTGGTTAAAAATAGAGGCAGAAGAGAGGGATTGAGAGAATCGGGGTGGACAGAGAAGATGGGGGATGGAGCAACTTGACTGACTGACTGACTCCCGGGAAAGGAGGTGTGCAGGGATTTAGTTAGTGACTCTCGAGGTGACATTGAGAGGACACTGGTGGCAACACATAAACATACAGAAACACACACACATCATGCATCCACTGTGACCTGTGAGGCCCGACCTGATGGACACACTCTGATCTGCCCAGTCTTATCATGTGTATGACAATGATGAGCACGTTTGGCTGTATGCTGTTGGCTTGGTTGGTAAGTAGACACACACACACACACACATACACACGCACGCATACATAACTACAGGCCTCGTTTTAGCCCGGCAAAGCTGAGCACACCTTGAATGACTTTGAATATCTATTTTGAGAGGTGGAAAAAAATACAAATTAACTTGTAATCTTTAAGGCAGCAGTGTGACAATGACGGATCATATTCTCTCAAAGGAGAATAAACACAATGGGGTCAGAGTTGCAGTTAGGTGTGTCTGCACCACCATACGGCCTATAAGAGGATGAAATGAACACATGACTTGACCCCTGTGGAGTCTGTATATATGTGTGTGTGTGTGTGTGTGTGTGTGTGATGATAAAGAAGGTAAAGAATACAGATTGTGATTAAGCAAACGGTTTAAGTGGATTATAATTTATCTATCCCCTATAGTGGCCTTGTCTCTCCACTGGTTTTCCAGACTGTAACTAGAGGCCTTCAACTTTTCTGTCCATGTTTCTCCCTTCATCATTCCCTCTGCACCCCCTCGACCGGGCTGCTTCCGTCCGCACCAGGCCAGAAGGTATGTGAGAGGAGAGCAAGAGGACGAGGGAGGGACTAACACCGGCACCATGGTGAGTGACACTGTCGAGACACCCTCGCAGTACGAGACGCATGTGAGGGCTGGAGCAGAGAGAGGAACGGAGCGAGGGAGAAACTCAAAGAGAAGGCGGAGTAGAGAAGGAGCACAGGCTGTCAGAGAGGGAGAGAGAGAGAAGCAAAGAGAATTGGCTTTGGGGATTAAGGAGAGGCTGAAGGTGTAGGGCACACAAGGCCAGTGGACAGCTGGGTGAAGCCTTGCTAGGCGGTTAGCACAACACGATTGGTTCATATTCTATAAGCCCGTCACTGGCTGCCATCAGGCTACTTGCTTCCCGACGAACTGACAATGAAAGCCTGTTGTGGGGAATTGTTAGTTGCATGCTGTGTAATGAACAAAAGTAGTCAATAACGCAAAATGAGGGAGAATAAGACATCTCTGACAAATGGATTCTTTTTAGGAACAACACGTTTATTCGTAAACAATGCAGAATGACAAATTGCAAAGTCTGCATTGGATTCAAGTAAGGTTATAAATATCTGTCCAAGAACTTCAAGTGATGCAGTGCTGAGAGACAAAACTATCTGATTGGCCCAGATGTTGACATGTCACACATGCTTTGTATTGGCCATAATAATAGACCTATTGTGATTATATTACAATACTGGCTAAGTATTGTCTACACAATTGTATGCAACAACAAAACTCGATATTCAAACAAAACACAATTACATTTTGACCGAACCAAACAACCAGAACAAATCATCTAGCGGACAGATTGATCTGATAATTGTCCTACAGTGGTGTTCAATATTACAGCTCTTTGCTCTCTGCATGGCCTACAGCAGGACTGGCAGTGACGAGGAGGGAATGCAGCTGCACTACGCTTCATATTTCCCTCAAGATGATCTAATTCGTGATTAAAGGGAAGGGAGTTTTGGTCCAAAATAAGATATTTGCCATTTGGAAAATGTGATGCCAGTTTTAACGAGATGATTGCTGGCATGAAAGAACATATTATGTAATGTTGATGAAGTGATTAGTAACTATCTAACAGCTTAGCACACAAGATAGTAAAATTTTAGATGTAATAATCTATGTTTTGAAATAATGAGCAAAGAAAATCAGGTAAAAAAAAATTCTAACAATGTCACTCCAGGTATCCTGAGAAATAAAAATGTCATATTGAAATACAATGTTATACATAAGTGAAGCATCATAGTAATACCTATTGCCTATCTAATAATATAAGTGAATGGTGAATGTGGAGAAGCTGAGGGTGTGCATGTGTGCATATGTGTGCATGTGTGTGTGCGAGCATGTGTGTGTGTGACATTTGCAGGCTGTTTCCCTGGGGCGGTGGTGATGTCAGTTGGTTTAAAAATTATTGTTAATATTTAATGCTATCGGCTCAGGTTGCATTGGCTGTTCTGTGCCTGCTGAGTGACTCCCTTTAACTGTCTCCAGAATTTAAAGGGATGGGATGTCCAACATGCCCTTTAAATGTCTTCTTGGGTAGAGAGAGAGAGAGAGAGAGAGAGAAAGAGAAAGAGAAAGAGAAAGAGAGAGAGAGTGGCTGGCTGTTACATTACGTATTCTTCAATTCACTCATCTGCTGATTTGCAATGTCCTGTACCTGCTTTTGTGTAATGCCTCTCTCCTTTTCCCCGTACCTCTCTCTCTTTTTTCTTTATTCTTCTATATGTCTGTGCCAACAGAAACAATGGTGATTTTCAGCCAGCCCAGCAACATGCAAGTTCTCTTACTCCAGTCACGTTATGCTGAGTCTCAGCTCTTGTCCAATCAAACAGGGGCGTGTCTCTTCTCTCCTCCAATCACAGCCGTTGGGCCTGCACTGCAGATGCAGGGAGTCGATGGTGCACACAGATGTGAATGTGCTCATTACCTTGTTAAGCAGGTGCTCCACCTGGACAGGACGAGGTAGAGAGACAGAGAGAGAGTGGAGAGAGAGGAGAGAGGGGATTATGGCCGTTAGTCATTGCACAGTAATGTCACTGACAACATATGGATAGACGATGGCAGAGGAGACGTGCTTCAATCAGCAGGATGTGAAGGCATAATGTGGAGCCATAAAACTCGGCTATAATTTGAAACCTGTCATATGATAATTGATGATAATCTGTCCTAGCATGATGATGGAAAGTGATATGCAATGCCATTTGTCACACACTGGTGATAGGATGCCACTAATTCAGAACTGTTTTATGATTAATCAGAGGATTCTGTATGAACCAGAAGACAAGGTTGCAGATATTGTCCTGATTAACTGGGAATCTGAAATGGAAAAATGTAGTTAGGATTTCCATCTGCTCCAGAGACTGCACGGGCTTGAATCCATTGATTATATCCTCACCAGTTAGGCCTCGTTTACAGCGACCTCCTTTAGCATGAAGTTGAAGTTGATCGATTTACCCAACTTTATTCTGCTCTGGTGCACCCTGCTTAATCTTCAAATCAACTTGCTGATTTTTGCTGACTGAGGTACGAACACGCTGGCCAAGAGCTGTCTCAACTCATTTGCTGAACCATCCACCTCCTGGGACCTTCGGTTTAGTGGACAGAGCCCATGGTTCTGCTCAAAACAACGGCAGTGTGAGTCCAGTTCAGTCATTAGGGGGAGGGACACAGCCAGTTGATCAATAAGCATTACCTGAGGTTGCTTGATTGAAAAAACAGATTACTCCAATCAGAGCAAAACCAACTCCCTCATTACTGCATTACCTATTACTCCAAATTGTCAGCTACATCCAAGATGGATGATCTCCAGATTCTTCTTTGGCAGAATTGTCTGGTGAGAACTAATGTGTGCTGATCATGGATAAATAAGGCCTATCCATTCAAGTAAAAGGGAACAAAATGTGTGGATGGTATATGATGAATGATGTAAACAAAATGTTCAGTATTTGTTCTATGAAGACTAGGCCTACTCAAAATATAGCTTTATCCTGTCTTAAGAGAGACAGACCTTGACCCCCATCAACCTGTGTTGCTATATCTCCTATGTTTGTGTGTGGGTGTTTGTGACCGAGCGACTAAATGAGTAAAACCAGCCAGGCGAGGCCAACACACCACCACAGTGCCAGATGTTTCACTCCCTGCTGATGACACAACATTTAAACGACTGAGTGCCTCTTGGGTACTCATCCAAATTCCCTCCCCTTCATCATCCCTCATTTCATTCAATCCAAAATCTGGGCACACGTGCAGCCTAGTGCTAACACTGGCACACACTCAAACACACACAAGCACACACACACACACACACACACACACTCCTGCACATGCACACCAATACATTCCAATGGTATGACGGGCCAACACTTGAGTGATGAATGGCCTCACAGAATATTCAGTCGGAGTGAACTAGCCCTGATTTAGTAGCATGATTTGTTAGCATGTGCTAGCTAACATGGCGGAATGAATCATGATTTATTTGTGGGTTAGAGCTACTTAAGTTAATGAAGTGTGTGCATGTGTGTGTGTGTGTGTGTGTGTGTGTGTGTGTGTGTGTGTGTGTGTGTGTCCCTGCGTGCAAGCATACCAGGGCGTGTCCAGATGTTCGTTCCAATTTGATCAGGCCTGAGCATGGGCCCACAGCCTCTCCCACAATTCTCCATAATCCCCATGGAACTGGCATGCTAAGGCTTGAATTTATCAATGATTATAAACACAGTAGATATCAGTGACGTAAGGTCACCCATGCCGATTATTTCTTCATCTCTATTCCTCAATTCCATTGTCGAGCAGATGGAGCTTAACCTCTTGACATGAACAGATCGGCCCACTGTTGGTCCATATAATATGGATAAGAGTTTTGCTTTGACAGAATTTAATCACCATTGACCTCTGCCAGTGCCAGTGTCCTTAGGGTGAATGATGTGGCTAATACATGAGAAATCACAGCATTAGTTTAACCCCGATGACCACTGGCACTGTGAAGTATAATGCGCACAACTGACGAGCAGTATTGCATTGTGGGCTATTAGGCCCTGGTTGGCTGGAGAGTGTTGCCACCATGTAATTGGCAGGGAGGAACATAAATAACTGCGCTAAACTAATGTGTGATTTTGCATTTGTGTGTGATTTTTTTGTAACACTTTCATGTTATTTATGAATAGATATGCAAATGTATGGATATTTTAACGTGTGTACTTATTTTTGTCCAAAACAAAGCAAACCAAAAACAACAGACAGTAGGTTTACTTCAACAGGGTTTTTCCATGAGCATCTGTTTAGTGTTTAGCCACACTGTCCTCAGTCTGTCTCTCACCACCTTGTTGTTCTGAGGATGTGCATAACCTGCGATTTCCACATACTGCTATAACAAGTCTGTAGCAGTTAAAAGGAAATGTGACAATCCCCTAGGCTTTGCCAAGGATAAGGCTCTCGTGTGTGTGTGTGTGTGCAGCTGTGTTATGTCCTACTGTATGTTCCCGATTAAGCTCCACCATGTGTTGGCGTGCATAACCTTGGGAGCTATCCTTCCTCTAAGCATCATGGGATGGCTCAGAGGACAGGGAATTAGCCAATCAGCCGTTAGGGTCACCCCAGTCAAATGACCCTGGAGACTGGAGGAGGTCGCCCCGGCAACTGCCAGCCCTCCCTCCCATCCCTCTTTCATCTCACTCCGCATCACATTACTCATCTGTTCACACATGCTGCACACACACACACACACACACACACATAAAAATACACACAAGATGTTAGATGTAAAGGGGAGTGTGTAAGACGCGAATAGCCGGGGCGATAAAAGTCGAATGTAATTGACGTGTCACGGGTAAAAATAGACTCACCATGAGTCCACTCACGAGGGAGAGAGAAGGAAAGGAGGGGAGGGAGGGAAGGAGGGAGGGAGTGAAGTGAGGGAGAGAAGGAAGAAAGAAGAGCCTGTAGAGGACACAAGACGGGGCGTCATACAAGGGGGAAAAAACGCTGCAAAGTTGCAACATAAGCTATTTTCCGCCGTTGGCACTAGAACCGCGTGTGCCATTTCTGCCCAGTCGACATCTCTCCTGCCCGGAGCAGGTGTCTCAATACATATTTAATACTTCAGGGACTGCTGGCACCTTTGGTATCTGTTGAAAGATGAGTGTTTCAGTCATGATCGAGGCTGTCGTATGAATATGTCACACAGACGACACGGCTGTCACACACTGTCAGCTTATATTCGGACTGTAGCCTGCTGTATGTGTGAGTGGACACAGGAGGGACGAAGCAATGGCCAGTGAAGCACCAATTACTCAGTCAGTCACACACACTCACACACACACACTCCGCTCCCACCGAGGGAACAATGGCTGAGAGACTCTTAACAGTAACGAGCACACAGCAGCCTCTTTCTGTCAGAACAGAGCTTTGGAAGAGGGCATGAATACACATCCAACAGACAAGTCTCAAAGGGGACAGACGACACATTAGAAACGCACACACACGCACACACACACACACACAAAGCTACTTATGCACACACACGGAGCCGACACACAGTCAGAAGACAAATGGGCTGCCAAAAGCGGCAGGTACAGTAATCACATACATCTCTTTTCACATCTTTCCACCTCTCACCAATGTGTGTGTGTGTGTGTGTGTGTGTGTGTGTGTATTACTCGAGTGGTGCAGCAGAGAGGGACTGTGAGCCTGAGGACTGGGTGGGGTCCCATGTCTGAGGTGGCTGGGTGCAGCGATAATGAAAATGTAGCCGAGGTTGCGTAGCTAGCATACCGTCAGGCTAGCACTCCATCACACTGACTCATTGGGCACAGCAGCAGCAGGCCCCCAGTCACACACACACACACACACACACACACACACACACACATGCTACTAGTCCCGAAGCTAGAGAACACACATACTGACGCACATACACAGACATGCTGACGCACACAGACACATATTCACACACTATGGTCTTACTTTCTCTGGCTCTATTTCTCACTTGCATACACAAAGGCATACACACACACACACACACACACATACACACACACATGCAGAAACATATATACACACCCTCACTCTATCATTTAGAACAGAATGGGGCCAGACACAAGGCAACGCATCTGGTGGGGCTGCAGCACTGCTGTGCCTGCTGCTGACATACTGGCTACATAGGGAAGGCCCGGAAACTTTACTTGGCTCTCTGCAGGTGATGCAGATTAGATGTTAGACTAATGTTAGACTTTTGTCGAGATTAACTGGCCTATAATCAACTACGGTTATATATTGTACTATGTGCTCAGAAGCATAGTCACTCTTTAGTCTCACTTTACTTTTGAAAATCTATCAAATAGTTCTCAAATTTCTTCCTTCCCCTTTTTTAACCTCTATTTTGGCACCCGCTTTTTTTCACTTCTAATTCTGAGGCCTATTCTTATCCCTCTCTTCCGTCCCTTTCAGAGAAAATCTTACGCAAGTGTGGCGTGCTGTCAATTTAATCTGTACGGGATGACGTCCATGTCTGTCACACACAGAGAGAGAGACACAGAGAGAGAGAGAGAGAGAGAGAGAGAGAGAGAGAGAGAGAGAGGTAGAAAAGGGCAGAACTACGTAGCTGAACTTTTAATCCTCTTAGTGTCCTCAACTATCTATCTACCATTCATCTCTCTGCTCTCTGTCTGCATCACTGTTTGTCTATCTATCTATCCATCTATCTATCTATCTATCTATCTATCTATCTATCACGTGTAGAAAATGACCTTTGTGGTAGAGGTGAGTACAGTGAGATTTTTCCTCTCTTTCTCTCTCTCTCCCCCCTCCACCCCTCGTACTTCCTCTATCCTCCCTGCACTCTCTCCTTCCCTCTCTCTCTCTCTCCCTACCAATCCCTCCTTTTCTCTCCCTCCTCTGCCCCTTCTGTGTGCTCTTCTCTCTTTACCCTCTCCATCCCTCGGCCCCCCTGCAAGGTCGTTCCCAAGGACAGCCTGCTCCCAGCATCCCCTCCCTGATTGGCTGATAGGTCTCTTAAAGGGCCGGTTCCCCCGCTGAGCACATGGCCCGTCTCCAGCTCTGCTACGACACCGTCAGTCCCATCACTCCTGAGGCTGATTACTGTACCAGCCCCACACACACACACACACACACACACACACACACACACACACACACACACTAGCTCATATTTACATGCAGCAGTGAATCCAAAGACACATAGACACACTCAGCCACCTGGATGCTGACTGAATACCTGAGCCGCATACACACACCATCCTGTCTCTTAAATCAGGTCGGCGGCTGCTTGCTGTACTCTACATGACAGGCCACATATCAGAGGTGACAAAAGATGCTTGTCAGCAAATCCGCCACCGCACACAGGCTATGAAAAAAAACACTTGAGACATGCTTACACACAGCCAGCACCAACTGAACCAAGCAAACCCTTTCCTTTATAATAAGTGAGTCTGACACACTACAAGCTCAGCAGACCTGAAAAACACAAAGCACACAAAGCTCCAAAGCAGCTACAGCAGATAGTCAGCAAAATGGCCGCCACAGTAAACAAATTCAGCCAAATGTGCTGTTTGAGGAGAGGAGAGGATTGGAGTGTTGTTGATGAAACACAACAGAGTAGGATTCTGAAATATTCCACAAATTTGAGCAGTAGATGACAGGTTTTACAGAGTCCATCAGTCTCCAGCTGAGGTGAAAAGTTCATCTCCTAATCTGTTGAGTAATCTAAAGCACTCAAAAGCCATTTCCCTCTTTCATGATAGTGACCTATTTATATGACAAACTGTCTGTAGCAATGTGACATTTGGGCATTAATACAATGGCTGTGCTTTCGCAAATACTTAAAGCATTTTAAAACAGAATTCATGTGTCTGAATCCATTGATGCTCAAAAATGTTTTGTAGACGAACAACTCCCCCAAACCAAGAAACCAAGGCTCAAAGTCAAGTGACAATTCCTGGAGCTGTACTATTGACAGTGAATTGAACACTGACAGACTATTTGTTTGAGCTTTTACAGAGCTTTTATTTCTGTCGCTGTGTCTACAGACTCAGTCTCCTAATAATTGTCAGTGGAGCAGTTCCAGGATTTCTCTACTGATGAAATCATCAAAAGATTTTGCTCTTTTGTCTCTTGCTTTGGGAGATACTTTTCCCAAAGCAAGTTCATGTTCACAAATCAAGGCTTTCCAAGATCATAGGAATAACATGTCACTTCATTTTAGGGTGGATTTTCCTGTGAGAATAAGGAGTCAAAGTGGCAGAGTGTGAACAAACATTGAAAAAATCACATGGTACATTGGGTGAAAAGCTGTGGCAGAGTATTAGATTTCAGCTACTTATTAAATAATGAATAGCCAAGCATTATAGTGATAACCTTGACGTGTTTTCTCAAATGCTCAGTCCCTGGATAAGAGGCTTCAGTGGAAACAGGAGTGTTTTGGTTTCTAGATATCTGACATTACCCATGAAAATGTATTCTGAAATGGTCATTTCCAACAAAATTGTATCAAAATGAAGGATTTTAGCTATTGCCGGAATGACATATAACATCAAAGAAATAATACGCTTATAAGGTAGGAATGTTTTTATCGCTTAAGAAGTCTTAATGGGAGTTTAAGAGCGCTTTAAGTGCTTCATGAAGAGAAATACGTACTAGAGGACAGTTACATAAAATGGAAATCAAGTTGATGGGTGTTTGCCTGGTAATGGCCTTGCAAAGATTTAGCGGTTTCATTAAAAGCCCTTTAGTTTCCCTGATAATTCCTTCTATCACTACTCAGTGTTTGTGTAGTGATGTCATGTTGAAACCATAGACTGGAAATACAAAATATCAGGAGGAGCTGCTCTTTTCATATAATACATTGATCAGGAGAAACCGACCGACAGCTATGATTTGAACAATGAAATCCATCTCAATCAGGAAACGTAGATGGTTATGAAAGAGATTAAGAGACAGGTTAAAGAGGGATGCTTTGCCTCGAGACAAATGACGCGAATTGCGCAAAAAAAGGAGGCAACTTTACATTAGGATGGTGTTCCTAATTTGTTATATGCTCTATGTATGTCAGTGCATCTTGACTCTGCCCTATAACTGTTTTTTTCTAGGTAAGGTGTGAGTGGAGTAGTAAAAAAAAATGGTGTAAAAGGTAGAGAGGGAAGAGTGGAGCAGAGTTTTGCTGCAGTGGCGGTGCTGAAAGGACAGCTACCAGCCAGGGAGGGAGGAGGGAGGAGGGAGGAGGGAGGGAGGGAGAGCCAGAGGGGACAGAGGGAAGGAGACAAGGAAACATGCTTTGGAACCAGATGTACAGTTTAAGAACAGATGGAGTGAAAGAGTGGGGGTGAGCATGAACGTAACAGGAAGTCAATTAGCGGCAGGTTCAAGTCACATGCGTGGTTATTTGGTTAAATTATTTCACATAACCGAATGAGCCAGATGTATGTGTGTGTGTGTGTGTGTGTGTGTGTGTGTTTGTGTGTTTGTGTGTCCTGAGAGAGGTCTGGATGTACCTGCAGCATTCACCGCTCTCTGTGAGGCTTTACTTCATTAATTCGATCGTCTCCTCCTGAATTCAACTTCCCCTCGCCTCTCCCTCCTTTTACATGTCTTTCCTTCATTTGATCTTCATCTCTCTCTCTCTCTCTCTCTCTCTCTCTCTCTTTCTAGTCAATGGTCATCTATCTGTCTTTTCACTCATCTATTCTTCCTGGCGCATGAATGTCATTTCTGATTTCAGTTTTTTAACACAAACCTCCATTCCTTTGTACTGACAGATTGCTATTTATTTTCTCCGGCTTTTTTTGCATTCATTGTCACATTTCTGATAATAGATACTTACCCCCCCCCCCCCCCCCCCCCCACACACACACACACACACACTCTCATCCCTCTTGCCCTCTACCATGCCTCTGCCATCCCATGGTAACTGATCCCTAATCGACAGTCCCGTGTCACTCCTTCCACACTAAATCCCAGAGGAAATTTTTCCTCTGCCCGCCTGCTTCTATCCTCTTTCATCTCTCTCTTACTTTGTACTTGTCCTCTTCATCTTCCTCCCTCCCTCCCTCCCTCCTGCCCTCCCTCCTTCCCTCCCTCCTTCCATATCCCTTCATTTGTCATCCTCCCTCACCCTTTCCATCATCTGAGCCGGAGTCAGTCTCTCCCTGATGATCTCAGTCCTCTCCTCTTTTTGTTCCCCTCTCTCTCTCTCTCTCTCTCTCTCTCTCTGTGTCTTCCTCTCTTCCTCTTTTCCTCCCTTCCCCCTGTTCTGGGCGCTGTGAGTGGAACACAGATTATGTCAGACATTTATAAAACCGGATTAGCTAGGATCACCTTCACACACGCACATGCACGCACACACACACACACGCACACACGACTGCACCCTCCCCAAACACTTCCATTTTGACCCCCCCATACACACACAGACACACACTTGATGTGACACACAAATATTTTCCTGACCCCTACACATATGCTCTATGACACTAAAACCTCATGACATACAATACTTGACTGCAGCCTTGACTCATACTGTACACTCAAACGTCATACTTTCCTAAATCACTGACTACGCATATTGTCACACACACACAAGTGGCCCTGGTCTGTCACTCTTGGCAAAATCCTGTATTCTATACAAAACTGGGCGGCTACACTTCAAGACACACAATGTGGCTTCATGGAAAATTAGGATGACACAGCATTGTCTACATGAATGCCTTCCACATCGCCGGCATCAGTGATAATAATAACGGGCGTTGGGTACCATCTTTCTCTCTGTGTCATCTCTCTCTCTTTCTCTTTCTTTCTCCTATTCTTTCCTCTCCTCATCCCCCTCTCTCATCCCTCAATTTCTCTGACTCAGCACTACCAGTCGGAGACAAGGTCACCTGACTGCTGTTGCTGTGGAGACCGAGAATTGGGGGATTTTTCCCTCCCCTTCTTTCTTCCGCTGCAAGGCGGGGGGGCAGTGTATAGAGTGAGAAACATGGAGGTATGGCAGAGGTTAAAGAAGGATATTGCTGGCGGCCATTTTGGTTGAAATGAGATTGAAAACCTTTATTAGCAACAGCAAGATGACAAAGGCACCCTCATGGGCAGCACTGTGCACTGCAGAATCAAATTCCATCTAGTAATCCTTACTGTATGTAGCCTATATATGATATGTGAGTCTCAGTGCATCTATGGTTTGCATGGATTTTATGCAAGTCATATCCATATAATTTTAAACAAAATGAGTTGACTGATGGGAAAATAGACACAGAGGCAGATCATATCTTTGTTTCAGACCCAGAGTGCTAATATCACCAGCATAAACTACTCTGTTGCAACCAGACCTGGATAAATAGTATAATTATTATTATATATTAGTATAGTATAATTGTCAACATTTGTTTTAACCTCCTGGGAGTACAATATGGGCGGGATTTGCCACATATGACACATATTACTCCACCCATCTGCTAGTCCAAAAAGGTTAAAAAAACAGTAAGAAATATTTCGACCCAAAACAGCATGACAGCACGCTGCTACAGTGAATCATTCCTCGCTATTTGTTAATCACCGACTGTATCAAAGACCTTAAATGATAAAACACAACAACATAGCTGAAGACAGCTGTAGCTGACTCTCATGTAACCCTGAGCTAACCCTGCTGTGACGCTCTGTGGTCTTCTGGTGCTGGATGGTCATCGTCTGTGCCCAGAGCAGGGAAGGCAGCAACTTTCTGAGCATAGCAACTAGGCTATCTGCCCCAGGGACAGCAGGCATGACTCTCAGCTTTCCCTTGCAAATCAGGCACGACGTTGCATGCATGTGTGTGTATGTGTGTGTGTCTGTGGGCATGCAAGGGAGTGAGTGTATGTCTGCGTGTGTGTGGTGCTACTGCTGCAGCCTCCCCTCAGTAAAAAACACAGGGGGAGAGCGTGACCAAAGGCCTGCAATGGCAACTCACTGCTGCATATAGGCCAGCTACCGCTCTCTCTCCCTCTATCTTTGCCCATGTCCAGTCTGTCTCTCTCTCTCTCTCTCTTTCTCGTTGGCACTGTTACAGACAAATACACAATCTGTCCGTCTCCCCTCATTCTTTCATATGCTCACATTTTTCTGTCTATCCCCACTGTCCTTGCCCTTGGCCTACCTCTCTCTCTCTTTTGTCATTTTCCATCCCTCTATCCTTCTACCAGTCCAGTGTTTAAAGAATGCAGTTTGATTTGTTCAACTAGTTCATTCCTCTCAGTCTGTCAGTGTTTGCAGAAGTTGTCACTCGTACCTGTCAGCATTTGTTCCATACCATTGTATTCATAAATGACAGGCAAAACAAAGTTATAGCTCCAGTGGCCAGTGAGTTTCAGCTGATAAAACATTCATGATGCTGAAACAAGCAAGGTTTAATTCTTTATCTGACTCACCTGTATCAATATTTTACCCATCCACTGCATTGCAAGTCACTCTGCATCAACTGAAAAGAGATGCAGATGTGGTCTAGTCTGCACAGTTAACACATGTGGCTGTGGGCAGCTATGGCACGGATGTGGTTTGAAACGTACACACACACACACACACACACACACACACACACACACACACACACACACACACACACACACACACACACACACACACACACACATTGTTGCTGTCTCCTCTGTCTGACTGCTGCGTCCAGGCCTAGTACTGGAGTGACATGGAGGTGCACAGTAACATGCTAATGACAGAACCGACACGACCAATGAGACATCCAGGGGTGCTTATCACATGCAACAGTGCACACAAAACCACTATTTTATCTTACAGAAATACATTACATAAAAACAACACAATCACGACAACTAGAATCTAACCTTGTGCGTCCATTTACACAAAATTTCAGCCTAGAGACTCGCGATGCTGCTGGCTGCAAGCCTCGGAATTCTGCAGTAAAGCAGGAGGGGCAGAATTGGCCTTCTATTGGCCCGCTGGAGGAATTAGCTGAAGCGGATTGGTCAGCGAGCCCATCACCGATGAGACGCTCCGAACAGTTATTGGCCAGCTGTGTGATCGGTGGGCGGGTGTTATAGGCCCCTCGGTTTATCCTCTTGCTTCAATGAGGCGGCGCTGTACCGAGCACCCACCGGCGCTTCTTTCATTGGCGGAGTGGTGCGACCAGAGGAGGGGAGTACTGCGGCAGCCGGCAAAGCCGCGGAGGGAGATCGAGTTCTAAAAAGGTAGCAGTGCGGCTCGTTAGTTTCGCCGGTCTTTCACCGCAAGTATCAGAGAGCAGAAGAAGGACCCGCATCCTCGCGTGATGCTCCGCTTGAGACCGCAACATTTCATTTGAAAGACGTCTCACTGGGGGAAAAAATATTGTAGCCTAACCCTTTTCAAGGTTTGAGAGACAGTCCGTTTATTTTCACCCAGAACCCCTTTGTCTATCCTAGCTAACTTCCCTGACGTCTTTTAGCCGCTCATTTTTCATTTTAGGCAACCCTGAAAAACTGTGCATAACGTTAACCTCTTTTATCGCGTTTTCTTTAAAAAGGCAAGCCATTTTGATATAATTCAACCTGAGGGGCTGACACCTCTCAAGCTTTGCATCACCTGAGAGGAGAAGAGTGACTGCGCCAACATGGGGGTAAGACTGGCGATTCCAACTTTTTAACTGCGTTGTATCCTATCTGAAGTGGCCTGTGAAGTGAGAGGTAGCCTGATATCACACTCTGTCTGCTCCTGGCGAGGAAGGGCGTGAAACTGTGCGGTCATGTCTTTTTTTTCCAATGGAGATCCTGTATGTCGGAGTGACATTGACTCTAATGCGGAATTTTGTTATAGCCTACCCTGGTCTCATAGACTGCGACAAATTGATAATAGCTCAGGTCACAGTGCAGCTATAGGAAGACATTTAAATGCTGCACCTTGATAAAGCTCACTTAGGTAGCCTATACCTCAGGACTTTTGTCTTGAATGGAATATTATAGGCCCATGTCCTCTGCTCTTCTGGAGTCAGACTACTCAACTGAAATCTTGAATAAAACTGATGCTAAAGTCTCAAAAGTAGCTAGAGTTTATGCTTTAGGTGTTGTCAGGCGCATATAGGCTATATTTTGGGACTAATTTTGGTATTCCCTTGGCACAATCTGATAGGCCTTACTTTGACTATAACCTTGCCAGCCACGGTAGGCCTAATCGGTTTATTCTTACAGAAGGCTCTCCTGAGAGAGAGAGAGGAGGAGAGAAAAGGAGAGAGAGAGAGAGAGAGAGAGAGAGAGAGAGAGAGAGAGAGAGAGAGGAGATGCACATGTTAGAAATCTTTCATTCCAATCATCATCATCATCGTAGTTGGTGTTAAAACTCACGTTATCGCATTTGTAAGCTTCACAATACATGGTTATAACATTTTCTCAGTGATCAGATGTGCACTGCAGAGCTGTGACCTCCCTCATGCCCCCTCTGTCCTCCGTCCCTGTCCCCTCTCCTTTCCTTTCCTTTCCTTTCCTTTCCTTTCCACTCCCGCTGTAAAACCGCTGGCCTTGCCCTCTCACGGATGCAGCTCTATAGTGCCATAGGGAAAAGTGCCGGGCGGTGAACCGAGGAGATGCTGAGCCCACAGCCGGCGGAGGAGTCTCAGCCTCGGCAGCCTCGGTGACCCATGCGTCATAATGCGGTTACCGGGAATAAGCGCCTCACCAGCTTATTTCCCCTTTAATTTGTGACATAACAGGGACTCGGTAATCGCCGACAGTGAACACACACACGACAGATTAAAGAAAAAAGATGCGTCCAGTTCACTATAGGCAGAGGCTGATGAGGAATTCGTAAGACTGAATTTGTCAAAATTATTTTAAAGACTTACTGTCAGAGTGCGCGGCTGATAAATCATCTAATCATTTTATTACTTAGGCTAAGTGTCATGCAAATGAACGTCAGTAGAGGCCAGTGAAAAAGTTCAGCGCTATTGGGAAATGCCGAGGTGCAGATGCTGCGATTGTCAGTGCGGGCTATTGCGCAATGTCTGCTCCATCATCAAATGCGGAGGGAATTGTGTTTTTTAATCTTCGATCGTGGTCTGCGGGGTGAATTAATGTGATGGCATGACGCTGCAGATACCCGTGCGGGGCTGATAGATATCCACCGCTGGAGAGGCAGTCCGGGCAGGTGTCACCGCAGTGACACTCGCCGACAGGGCCCCTGCATTTGAGATTTCTCTCCCCGGCGAGGCGTTTAAGGTATAATTCGGGGCGAGAAGAGAGCCTTTAGGTCGGTAGGCTATTCATTTAGATGTGAAAGCCAACTCGGCAGCATCACTAGGCACTGCGTCAAAAGGGATGGGAGCGCAAAAAGTGCTTACGCATGTACTGATGCTGTGTTCAAGTTGGGTTAGGCAGAGTGTGAGCGAGAGAGAGAGATGCTGAGTGGGAGCAGCGTGGCATTTCAAAAGATACCGGAGCTCTCAAGAGAATCGCATCAGAAGAGAATATGAGTGTCCCGGGTTCCTTGTTATCACATGTCCCTGGTGTCACCTACACTCATTCCCTCTCTTTCTCTCTTTCTCCCGCGACTTTCGCACTGGCGCACTGACGCTTGACGCGCTGTGCTGTGGCACTGCCAGCTGTCCTTCCCCAAGGCCGCAGGGGGCATCAATTGCGACGCGCCTTCTGCGTCAAAAGGGGGGCGGGGCCTCCGGTGTGGAAATTCCCTGTAAAGAGCTGTGATAGGCTGGTTCAAGGAGCCACGCAGAAAGGACAGGGGCAAGAGGCAGCGGTGATGCTAGAGCAAGACTTGGGCATGTGTCAGGGATACTAGAGAGACAACTGGCACATTGTGTCTGTCTGAGGCACAGAGAGAGGCTCTAAATTTGGCACATCATCTCCAAGGAAATATATGTGTGGTGTCCATTTCCTTCCCCCCACCCTAGCTCACTCCTTTCTTCTCTGCACTGGTGCAACTAGTGATGTTGCGGTGGGGGATGCTGAGAGTACAGGAGGAAGGTATAGTGAGGCGTTGATGGAGGACCGCACACATGGGATGACCGCTGTGTTTCACCTTCAGACACGTGACACGGAAGGGGGGAGGGTGCCACTGCTGAGAGAGCAAGAGAGAGAGAGAGAGTCAGAGGAAGGGCAGGATAAGTAGTGACTGGTCTGCAGTTGTAGAGAGAAAGAGAGAGGGATTGAACGCGAGGGAGGAGGAGCATGGAGGGGGAGGGCTGCCTGGCTGTATATCCTGTTACAGGATAATGACCTGAGGCTCACATTACCATGGCTCCTGTTTCCCCTTGCTGCGCTTTGTGGGATTGGTTACCACGGAGACAGGAGCCAGATGGGATGGGGAAGGGGAGGAGGAGGGGGAGGGGGGTCATCTCCATAGGACACTGACTTAGGGGGTGTGGGGGTCATTGCTATTGGAGAGGTAGGGTGTAGGTGGGCAGATGCCACAGGAGAGATGGGGGATTAGAGAGAGAGAGATGAAGGCAGTAGCACTGAGGCTTTATCAGAAGGTCATACTGGCTAGTGACTAGGGGTGTGGTTGAGCTACTTTCAATGCAGTATGGCAGAGGAGAAGCCGGCTCCTATTAGTTCAGAATCCACTATATGACTTTTATCAGATTTACTATTGTATCGCATCATGTCATGGGATAAAGGTAGAATAGCGTGTTCTTTCATTCTTGCAGCAGTAAGGTGAGTAGAGTGCTAGTGAAGAAGGTAAGGACCCAGGTGTTAGTGGGAGGTAGTTCAGGAGATGGTTGTGTCTGGCCTCTGCAGCGGCCCAGCCCTCAGTTTGGTGCAGAGTGCTGCACATCCCTCCCCACTGCACCTGCTGCCTGATGCTGATAGGCTGCATCGTACCATGACTGATCTGTCCCACACATTGCAGGGACCAATAGGAAGAAAGCACGTTAACATGGGATCTGATCAGCCGCATGGTCAGATGCTGTTTGATTGACCGCACGGCCAGCTGGGATTTTTAGGCCTTAGGACCTAGGGGTCAAATAAGGTCATTCTGCTGACCCTTGGAAATGCTGCTCCATTGTCCACTTTAAGCCTATTGAGGGTCTCTGATCAATAGATTTCCAATGTAATGAGGACATTGTCCTTAGTGAGAGTTCTGCTGAAGGACAGAGTCCAGATTTCTGTAGTGCCTCAGCAGAAATACTGCAGTTACACTGCATGCTAATGTAAGGCTAACAGGGCAAAGCTTTACTCTGAGCTCAGTAGCAGCTTGTGCAAGACTAATAAAATGTAAAGGTCATTGCTGTCTCCTTCATACATTACTAGAAAACAAGATTACTGTAGGCACAGTGATTAATATGGCTAACCGTTTTTTCAGCTTTGTGAGAGTGTTGATGGTCTCCCATGTTGAGAGAGACTCAGAAGGGTTAGGTTGCCTGACTACAAAGACATGACTAATTCAGGGAGTCGTCCTGGAGATCTGTGTGTGTGTGTGTGTGTGTGTGTGTGTGTGTCTGCGTTTGTGTCTGTCTGTGTCAGTGTCTGTCACTGTGTATACACCAAAGCACACGGAGTAACACAAGGGGAAGCCACAATAGACAAAGGCTTCTTGTTAAAATCAAAACCGGCTCATTTGGCAAGACCTTGGTGTATTGATCTGTATTTTGTTAGCATGCTATGTTGCCACTCAGTGAGACAGTTACATCTTTCTTCAAATAAGTTTAGTGGATGTATGATGTAATTACATTCCTGTCTCCTCTAGCTTCAGAAAGAAAACTATCCTATTCAGTGGGATGATGAATGATGTCACACGTTTAGTTTATTACAAATGGTGATATCATGCAGATGGCTGTTTGCCTCATGAAGCAAATACAGTTTGTTGTACAGTCAGCAGCTGTGTGTGTATCTGTGTGTGTGTGTGTGAGTGACCAGCAGAGGAGTCCTAAGGCAACCCCTCTCACACCAATGGCGAAATGCCATGCTTGCTACAAGCGCCAGCAAACCAAGATTTACAATGCCAATCTAGTCTAGGCTACACTCTCTCTCTCTTTCTCTCTCTCTCTCTCTCTCTCTCTCACACACACACACACACACACACACACACACACAACACACACACACACACACACACAAACTGTAGTCCTTCACAGCTCACAGGATGGACAGTGGATTGTGTGTTGCATGCCTAGACCTATAGCTACACGTCAGTTCTCTCACTTCATTTTAGCTCTGTGAGATGAACAGATCAGGACGATGAAGGGATGGACAGATGGGCAGGAGGGAACAGAGTAGGGAGGGAGGGAGGAAGGAGGGCAGGAGGGGTAATACCCTAAATTGGGATTTTCAATTTGGGTTTTGTTTGGCCATTGGGTGTCTTTCTTTTATTTAGTTTTAGTTTTTGGAGGGAGCACAACACGGATGAGTTGAGAGCTAAAGAGAGTTAATCTCTCTTTGTCTCTTTGTGTGTGTGGTTAAGAGATTGAGATTTTCTGTTAGTCCTCTTAAGCGGCCACAATCTTTTTTTTCTACATTTATCTATTTATACTATTCCATTAGTCCAGTCCATTAGATATACTGTGTTTACTTGTAACTGGATCCACTGTGCAGCAGTAGCAAGAGCATGACCTCAGGGTCAATTCTGCTTTCTTTCAGGGGAACTGCATGCATGCTATTCCCTTTCTCCTTCATCTCTGAGATTTGGAAACAACTCCTTTCATGTGTGCTGTGTTTGTTGAAAAGTAAGCTGAGGAATTTTCTCATCATTACCAAGGCTGATATGAACAGATAAGCGAAACAAATGCCTTGATAGTCTTCTGTTACAAGGCATTCAAGTCCTAATCAGCTGATAACAATATGACCATACAGTCATCCAATCCATTCACTACTGCAGTATCGGGACCTCATGATAAGTGTGTGCATAGTGCATTTACGCATTTGACTGAGAGAGAGAGAGTGAGGCAGAGAAAGAGAGAAAGAGAGAGAGGGGGAGAGAGAGAGACAAGTATAGTGGGCTAATCCAGACTAGTAATCCCAGCAGCCATGTCGCCTAGTCCCTAGCCTGAGCCCCCCTACTATGGCCTAGAGCCCTGCCATCCTGCTGCAGGAAACAGCAGATGGCCCAAGGCCAAGGTCACGCACAGACATACACACACACACACACACACACACACACACACTCACAGGCACATGTCTACAGATGTAAAAATTCAGACACAGATGAGCCCACATTTTAACGTGCAGTGCTCGGCACGTGTGCTCAAAATTCAAAAGATTTTTTTTTGCCTTTTTGCCTTTATTGGGCAGTTCAGAGGGGGATGAAATGCAACATAGTTCCTGGGCCAGATTCAAACACAGGATATCACAGTTACATGCTAGCCTATGTGTTTTAACAAACTGAGCCATGAGGATGCCCCAATAAATTCAAAAATTAACCAAAAAAAGTGACACACAGCCAATTACAGTCAATCTCTCCCTCCCACAGACAGAGAGACAGTCACAAAGAACTCAGTTCTTCATACCCATTCTCTCACAGAGAGAGAGAAATGCACAAGTGGCCAGATCCAGCCAGCCAGCCCAGTGGGAGGGACGTGACCTATCACGATCAGTCTGTCATTAGGCCCGTCCATTGAGATTGACAGTGGGCCAGACTGGAGAGGCCTTTGCTCTGCAGCCCAGACATTCTCACTGAACCACAGGGGGCAACAAGGATTAGCACCAATATCAGCCTAATGTTACCCATTTAAAAGTTTTATAAGAAATACAGTACGATACTTGTATGTATTATCCACACTTTCTAAGTTATGCATCACTACCTTGGCTTTAAATTAGTATTGTAAAGTAGTTCCCATCTGCCTGGAGCACAAATGAAACTGGAATGTGTATGTGAACATACTGTATATGACATGAAATTTGTGTCAAATCATCTGCAAGAAAGTGACCACATTTATCTAAATTATCGGTCGGAAATTTGCCACATTCCAGTAGTTATTTTTCAAAACCTTTTACTTGGAGCCCCACCTTAAAAGTGGTCTCTAGTTACAGTTATGTGCAGCAACTGTATACTGTCTCAACTGTACAGTCTATAGGAAAAACACAAAATGTTTTCCATGATGTAGGCTTCTACGATCATGGCTGCTAGGAGGAAGTGTAGAGTCATATGCAGATGTGACGAAGTAACACTTTGGTCTACAGTGGTTGCGTGAGACTATTATCAGTGTACTATATGTGGAAATACCACCAGCCTGGTGGTATTTCCACCTCCCCCAAACCACTTCCTTGTAGCAGTTCCACATGTTAAGAGACTGAACGGCCCAACTGCAGCATTCTCACTTCTCCCTCTCTGCGTTTGTGTGTGTGTATCAGTTCTTCCTCTAAAGGGACTCCATGGTGTTCCTATGCGTGCGATGGGAGGGGATGATACTGTGCCACAGCTCAGTCCCTGGCAGACCCACCGTCACTGGGCATGCCCCGACCTGCTGTCCTTGACATACCTGACATGACAGCTCTCCTCTCCAGTGCCACTCCTAAACCGAGCATGCCACTTAAAATAGTGGGTGCAGGATGAGCTCAATATTACAGAACAATATCACTTGATTTCACTCACAGATGTCTGCCAAGAGAAATTATAAACATGGGGTGGGTAAAAGGTCCCAGTGTCTCTTCAACATGCCCTATGCTCATTCGTGTTAGAAAATGCACTGTTACCTGCCAGTCCACATTTTGGGAGGATTTTGACAAGCCCTTTTCCACTCAAGACTCACTCAAGTTTTAAGCTGTTTCATATCTCTATCTATCTGTCTTACTGTATTATTTCACACTGACTAGGTCTCTCTCTCTCATTCACTCCAAATCTCTCTGTCTCTCTCTCTGCCGCAGTGCGTGTCGACTCTGCACATACGGACTGTAGCCAACACAATGACTCA
This sequence comes from Centroberyx gerrardi, assembly GCF_048128805.1. NCBI lineage: Eukaryota > Metazoa > Chordata > Actinopteri > Beryciformes > Berycidae > Centroberyx > Centroberyx gerrardi. Next base: position 11,422,249 of record NC_136008.1, on the reverse strand, counting down.
CCTCTGCTCACACATAGGCACATACACATACACAAACGCACACACACTAATTCGTTGAATCAATGGCATTCAATGTGTTATACAGCAGTGAATACAGTGTCCAATTACAGATACATCAATTATTACTCGTCCTGGCTCACATCAGGGGATCCTAGAGTACTAGGCCACTGCTGAGTTTCGTCACCATGCCAATGGCCGTGTCAGTCGCCATGGTTACCTGCCCTCTAAACACACTCATCAGAGTTGTTCACATGGGGACAAACTGCAAGGTTTAGTGGGCTAGCCAGAGTCGACCGGCAGAATAGCTTGATCAAGTCAAAGGATGTGATGCATCAACAATATAGACACGACCAGGGAGTTTAGATGATGATATGATTTAGATGATATGAATCTTCATAGTATACGATATAGTATACTAACCCTATCAGACTGATGGATGGTACATGGTACATGGATGATAATGTGTTTTCAATAAAATTAAACATAAGTCAATAATAAACTTTAAATCTAAGTATTTTTTGTTGTTTATATTCAAGGTTGTTTGTCTTATGGTTTTACTGAATAATTTATCCACGATTTAATAAACCATTACATCACTGGATATGAGTGATTACACGATGTAATCCGTAGCGAAGAATCCATTGTTTCCAGTTCCCGGTCATGTCTGTCAGCAAGAGGAAGGGCGCGCGTACGTCTGTCTGTTCGTCAGTCTGTCCATCATTCTGTCTGTGTGTCTGTGGGAGAGCGAGCGTCTGTAATTCCAACCACGGGTCTCCGTTTCCTTCCTCAGAACAGAGGGGGCTCATTACATTACCCAACACTTCATGAGGCAGGCCTAGCACGAGCTAGACACATACACACATATACACACATGCGCACATACAAACACACACACACACACGTATATATACACACGCACAGACACAGGCAGACATACTTTGACGGTTTTTGCATACAAAAGATACTTAGATTGTAGATGCACACACTATAATCTCTCTATTGTCTGATTAACAATAGAGATGGAGACATTAGAGACTTATAGAGACTTACAGACAGATAGACAGACTTGAAAACACACCAGCAGAGGAGTAGACTCACAGACACAAAGTGAGACAGACTTAAAGGTAGACAGACAGCACAGACAAATAGTTTAAATGCTCTGTTTGCTCTGGCCATGTTTTGCCTGGTAACCGAGATAAAATGTTAACAACATAAGTGCAATGAAGACACATCTTATCAGGTAGCCAGGGGGTGGGGGTGAGAGGGGTGGGAGGGAAAGGAGAGGCTTGGTAGGCTGTCCCGTCTGTCATTAATGATTGAGTGCCTGGCACACACACACACACACACACACACATGTACACAGGCAAAGCAGGAATGCACTCAACATACTATAGGGACAAACAAAGAAGAAAGCAATAACTCATTTCTCTGTGGGGGAGGCGGCATACTGATATATGCACATTCACACCCACACACACACATACGTACACTTTGGCAAACACACACACTTAAGAGTGAGAAAATAATCCATTAGAGTATGAGAAGACACCCGCAGCGACACACACACACCATAAGTGAGGTTGTGCAATCTATTAGAGTGGGGTCACTGCGGGTCAAACACTGACACGCAGCCAGCAGACAAAGACTGCTGGTCAATATCTAATTAGAAGCATGAGAGAAGGGTGACAACAGCTCCTCTCTCTCTTCCTTTCTCCCTCTGTCCATCTGCCTCCCTCGCTGTCCATCTCTCCCTCTCACCTCCCACTGCTGTCTCTCTTTCCATGTGCCCCATTCTGTCTGTCTTCCGCCCCCTCCATCCATCTCTCTCTGTGTCTAACTTTCACCACTATATCGCACTCGTCACCTCCCTACCTACCACTTCTTTGTCTGTGCGTGTGTGACAGAGAGAGAGAGTACAGCTTGTGTACACATTTATATTCCCGATTTAGGTGTGCATATGTTCAGAGGAGCAGGTGTGCCGTCGAGCTAACAATGCTCTCTAAATGTGTATCTGCACCGCTCATTCATTCTCCATGGAAAAACTAGCCCAGGTGGCAACTTTATACCTGCGTATGGACACTCTTCTCTCTTCGTCTTCTTTCAGATTATGACGCTTGATTGACACCTGATTAGAAAGTAATTGTGAAACTTTCCATGTTTCCAACGCCCTTACGCCCTGGCCCTTTTTAGATAGAGATATGGAGTCATCATTCATTCACTTAATCACACATGAATAATATGTGCGGATATTATACAAATGTGAGCGCCCACACACCCACACACACACTCTCTGTCACACACACACACACAGCCAGGGTCTGTCTCGGAGGGGATGAGCAGCAGTACTTTTCCACTGCATCAGTCCCTGCTCTATGCAGCCATTGGCTCGTCAGGCCTGCCTGGTCTTGCTGCAGTGAGAGCTTGCTCACCTGCTCTTTTGATGCTCAACTATTGAGTGTGTGTATGTGTGTGTGTGTGTGTGTGTGTGTATTTGCAGTCAAATCAAACAGTTCCCTCCCGCTGACATTTGACTCTCTACCTGACAAATGACTGAATAGTTTCATTGTTTGCTTTGAATTCAGAAGTGGTCATTGTACAATCCACCCTCCACAATTAAATCAGCGAGAGTTGTAATCAACATGTTCATTCATGAAGCCCCTTTCTATAACGATGAACCAGAAAGACTGGTCTTTTTAACCGCAGACAAATTCCAGACATAGAGCCATGAGTTCACAAGAGTTGTAAAAAACAGCACTACAATAACGCCTCAAGTGGGAAATGCAGGGGCAAGTTTACCTTTGTCAGTTACATTTTTGTCCCACAGTGAGCATGTATGTTTTGGTGTGTTAGGGTGTGGGCGAGTTTGTCAACCAAGGTGTGTGGAGGACTTGGGAGCTTAACTCATACCTCCTACCTGCACCTTTGTAAATAGACTACTTTGGTTAATGTATATGAAAACATAACATACTTTTTCATCATTATGTGAAAGGTCAGACCTCAATTCGCAAGGCAAGGTTGGTTAGTTCAGTATCTGAATTATGAGTCAAATGCAAACAAAATTCTAGATATATGGCAGAACTGAAATTTTTATCAACTGGTTTTACCACTAGAGGGTGTCTGTTCAATTTCAGTGAATTCCACTCACAGATGGTTTTTGCTCTACTAGAGAGGAACACACAGTCAATACCACCGGTCTAAAGTCATCAATGAAATCTTAACCTTTGGCCTCATTTTTTGACCTTTTGACACAACTTACCTTAATCCTAAATTAAGAACAGTGGTGTCATTGATAATCACTTGTATAGGTATTGACATTTCTGTCTGATCCAGGGAAAAATATATGGCTTACATGTCATTTGGACTCTGCTACGGCGACTGTCTTCAGTCCTGCCTTAATTTATCATACCTCCAATACTTGCTCTGAGCCATCATTATATCTGACCACATTGATCTGCCACCAAGGGCAGTTTCCTCGATGGCTAGGTTGTGTCAGTGGGGGGCCTGTCCACTGGGACCCACGCAGGCCTCCTGGGAGTCATTTTTGGCTCTCCGTGTCACCTCTGACCTCTGATCAGGGACGTTTGTATTGATCTGGCCCAGCGGTCAGGCTCCTCTCCTTCCTGACAATAAGCTAGAGTTACAGTCATAGACCTAGAAGGCCAAGAATGTGCAGTGCATGGAGAATCTCAGGGTTATTAATAGGCCACTCATGTCTAGTTTGACAACACAAGCCAATTTCTGAGGAGACAATTATAGTAAGGAGAGGGTAGCTGGGACAGTTAACAGTACAGTAAACAAAGCAGAAGAGACATTTGGTGTGTGTGTGTGTGTGTGTGTTTGTGTTTGTGTTTGTGTGTGAGTGCGTTTGCGTGTATTTGCGTATGAGCCAACTTGTTTCATCTTCCTCACATCAAAGTCTCACTGATGTGTCCGGTCTAATAGAGTAGAACATACTAGAATCTAATCTGAAAGTCTTTGATGACTCACTAAACTCAGTTTGTCTGCTCTCTCTCTCTTAGGTCCTTTATACTGGCTTCAAGATAGATGAATAAGAGCAGGAAATTATTAGTTAAAACCCACAGGTTAAACCATTTGCACTTGATTATGTTTTGATGTGTCCATCAGTCTGTTTGTTGTAGACATCAGAGCGAGAACCATTTGATCGTTGGAGATCAAATGGATATGGCAGAGCAGACCACAGGCGTAAGCTTTAATGTTAAGTGTGTGGCGATAGTGGATTCTTAATGTAGACACTTACTGTTCAGCAAAAAAGAGGGACCAGGGTAATACATTTTCCTTTGACTTTTTCCATGATTCTTTTGGTATATTTTTTGGATTTATGCTTTTAATGTTTGACATTATTATTACTTTTTGAGAAATACAGGTTACACAAGGCCACTTCAAAGGGAGACAACATTATTTACTGTACAATGAAATAGAAAACTCTCAAGGGCAATTCAATAAAGCCCCATGGCTTTTTTCTGTTGTAGTCAGTGATTAGTAAGGGCTTTTAAAATACCAGGCAAGACAGCATTCAGGACAATTAGGGCATGTGATACATTTTCTGAAACAAAGTACAGTTTGGAGTTAGTGTCATACAAACCCACTGAGTAGTTAAGATAATTCACGAAGCAATACTCGCAGACAGAGTACTATCTCCCCAATCTAGTCCCAAGGCATGTATAAAACATGTGTGTGTGTCTGTAGTATGGGCGGTCAGACAGTTACCGCGTTGCCACCACACAGGACAAAGATGACCGCTCCCCCAAGAAGAAGAAGGGGGGCAAGGATATGGATGACCTGAAGAAGGAAGTGCCCATTGTAAGTAAAAGCTACACTTACCTTTTACGTCTTGTGGAACTGAATGTTGGCCGACAAGCAAGGTTGAGGCCAATTCACTTTTGATCCAATCAGTTGAAAACTGATTAAATTCACAGTTCACTCAATAATGATAGAACATTCGTTGACCATCATTTCTTTACATTTTGGATGTGAGAATGTTTTCAGAGCAAACGATTTTCAACTTTTGAAGAACATCGTCTTGCAGGATATAGTAATTGAAAGTGAGTTGACCCCAATTCTGTTGGAGAGAGGGAAATCTTCCCCATACAGGCCAAAAGAATGATTTTTTTGGTGGTAAGAGGGGAGACTTGTAATCGGGAGGTCGTCAGTTCGATCCCACATCCCTACGCAGGACACAGAACACCAGGGACGCCATACCTGGCTGTCCTGATACTCTTATCTCTCAGGTGAAATGCATGCATGTAGTAAATTTTTAATTATTTACATAATTTAGTTATTGAATGTTCTAATTAAAAAAGTATTACATTCTTGTTCAATACATATTAGCATGTTATTTTAAACTGGACTACTTTTTACACATCGTAGTATTTCCTGCATGCAAACAGTAACGGCAAGTACTGAACTACACAGAATACTGACTATCTCTCTCTCTCTTTCTTTTTCAGACGGAACACAAGATGTCTGTAGAGGAGGTATGCAGGAAATTCCAGACCGACATTGTCCAGGTAAGTTTTTATTACCTGATCATATTCATTTCTCTCATCATGTCCTTCTATGGCTTGAGAAGGCTGTTTTTCCAGTAAGAGGCCACTAGGTGGTATTAGGGTACTTCTGTTGCAGTGCCCCATCACAGGCTGCATATGGGGAGCAGTGAACCCAAAAAATTATTTTCCCTTTTCTGGTCGTTTTATTTGATTGTCAGAGGAGGCCCAGAGACTGAAAACGTTTCAGTATTTCATAAGAAAAAGAACAAATTATAGAAAAATCTGAAAATTACACATGATAATATATATACATATATATATATACTGTATATATACATATATAGTAGAAATATGTTTTTTTCCTATCCTATAAATCATCTTGTGACCCCACAAAATTATTGGGACCCCCAGTTTGAGAACCACTGTCCATTGGATGGTACTATTGGCCCATCCAGCCCAACACTGCTCTGGACTTCAAAGTCATACAAGAGAATGTGTTGAGACTGTTTATGGTTTGCTGCAAACTTGTAAACAAACTTTTATGACCATTGTCTGTGTTATGACCCAATCTCCTCTCTGCTCCCTCTAGGGACTGACCAATGCCAAGGCAGCAGAGTATCTGATCCGGGACGGTCCCAACGCTCTCACCCCTCCTCCCACCACCCCGGAGTGGGTCAAGTTCTGTCGCCAGCTGTTTGGTGGATTCTCCATGCTGCTGTGGACTGGCGCCATCCTCTGCTTCCTGGCCTACGCCATCCAGGCAGCCACTGAGGACGACCCTGCAGGAGACAATGTGAGTGCTACACACACACACACACACACACACACACACACAGATCCACATATGCACAGCTGGCCCATCTACACCTCATTAACACATCAGTCACACTTCTGACTGTGAAGTACAAACCTCAATAACACCTCGGCACGGCAGTTTTGTCACACACACCCACTGCCACCCGACAGCCCACCCTTTCACATGTTTCACTACTCTTTTTCACTCTCTCACTCTCTCTCTTCCTCTCTCTCTCTCTCTCTCTTCCTCTCTCTCTCTTTCCAGTTGTACCTAGGTATCGTGCTCACAGCTGTCGTCATCATCACCGGTTGCTTCTCATACTTCCAGGAGGCCAAGAGCTCCAAAATCATGGAGTCTTTCAAGAACATGGTGCCCCAGGTAAACATGTGTGTTCACCCAAGAAACAGACGAAACAGTCTCCCCTAATTCCCTAACTTCAACCAACCCAGGAAGCCTGTGCATTGACCTGCTTCTGTATCTGTAGAGCTTATTTTATTCCCCTCAATTACCAGTCACAGGTGTAAAAGGAAACCCACTGTCCTATAACATTGAAAGTGAATATTTCTGAAAAGTTATAGCAAGTGTACCTCTATCTGGTTTGTGCAGTAAGTGGCAGAACCAGCAATTATATCCTGTATTTTTTAATGTCCAATGCATTCAGATTTGATGTATTCCTTTCTTACATTGTCAGACATAATTAGCAGAAAGTTCTTTTCACATAAGAGGTTGGAAAGATCCGCTCTGCCTCCTCTAACTCCCCATATCCTGATGGACCCTCTTCCTCTAAGTAGCACCCAATATGTGTGTGTGTGGGTGTATTTTCTAACCATCCCTACTATGTCCCTGCAGCAAGCATTGGTGATCCGCGAGGGTGAGAAGGTCCAGATCAATGCTGAGGAGGTTGTGGCTGGAGATCTGATTGAGGTGAAGGGAGGAGACAGGGTCCCTGCCGACATCAGGGTGGTGTCTGCTCATGGCTGCAAGGTACACACACACACACACACACACACACACACACACATTCATTCTTACTTACGCCTTGACTCTCATATGTAAATACGTGTTTTATTTTTTCCTTTTCCTCAATAGGTGGATAACTCCTCCCTAACAGGCGAATCAGAACCTCAGAGCAGGTCACCTGACTGTACCCATGACAACCCCTTGGAGACCCGTAACATTGCTTTCTTCTCCACCAACTGTGTGGAAGGTATAGTAACCATGGCAATAGTATTAGATGCTATTATTAACCAATGTGCCTGCGTATAGAAGACCTGTGGTTGGATTTAAAGCCACCGATATGAGCCAATTTAGAAATTACACACGCACATACCGTGCCCCTAGACTAAAAATAAATCTTCAAATAGTGGTTTTAACTCAGGAAATGCCATCATAGATTCTATCATAAAAATTCAGGAGAGATATTGATGATCAGTGAATAGGCAGTATAAGTGTAAAAAACTGACACATTGGTAGTGGCACCGTAAATGCTGTTTGTTAACATTATATTCTCCCTACCTCTCCCAACCCAGGCACAGCGCGTGGCCTCGTGATCTGCACCGGAGACCGCACCGTCATGGGCCGCATCGCCACTCTGACCTCTGGCCTGGAGACCGGCAAGACCCCCATCGCCAAGGAGATCGAGCACTTCATCCACATCATCACAGGTGTGGCCGTCTTCCTGGGCGTGACCTTTTTCATCCTGGCCATCATCCTGGGCTACAGCTGGCTGGAGGCTGTCATCTTCCTCATCGGCATCATTGTGGCTAACGTGCCTGAGGGGCTGCTGGCTACAGTCACTGTAAGTGGACCAATAAATAGGCACTTCTGTGGCCCTTTCCACTTATGGCATAGCAGTTAGCCGCCATTGTCTTGATGCTGCAGTTCCTTGTTTCTTTTTTACAATCTGTCTTTGCCGTTGATCAATTTCTTTCTCACAAAATAACCTTTTATCTCTTATACTTCTTATTTAACCATACCACAAGACTCTGTGCCTGTTTCATTCAGCATCAAGAAACAGAGAATCAACACTTTATCTCTAACCCTCTAGCCATAGTGGACAAATAAAGTAAAACAAGCACAAGGATCCTCAACATGGTTTAACATGTTGAATGTATTTGCCTCCAGGTGTGTCTGACCCTGACTGCCAAGCGTATGGCCAAGAAGAACTGCCTGGTGAAGAACCTGGAAGCTGTAGAAACCCTGGGCTCCACCTCCACCATCTGCTCCGACAAGACAGGCACCCTGACCCAGAACAGGATGACCGTGGCCCACATGTGGTTCGACAACCAGATCCACGAGGCCGACACCACCGAGGACCAGTCTGGTTAGTGGAGAGAGGGTCACAGGGGTCTGGGGGTGCCCGACACCACTGCTGTTCAAAATATGCACATGCTGTAAAAGCTATAACCAATTCAAATAGTTATGCCTCATGTTCTCCACTTCTCTGTTCCTTCTCCAGGTGCCTCCTTTGACAAGAGCTCAGTGACATGGGTGGCTCTGGCACGTGTTGCTGCTCTGTGTAACCGCGCCCAATTCAAGGCAGGCCAAGACACTCTGCCCATCCTGAAGCGTGACGTGGCTGGCGATGCCTCCGAGTCGGCCCTGCTGAAGTGTATCGAGCTGTCCTGTGGCTCTGTCAGGACGATGAGGGACAAGAACAAGAAGGTGGCCGAGATCCCCTTCAACTCCACCAACAAGTATCAGGTACGCAACACGCAGTCTAGGATGGATTGTGGCCGTGCACACAAGATGCACTCCCAAATATGATTCAAACACACCACTACACGGGACACTGACCAACATATGCTCAAACTCTCACTTTGTTCACAAAACTATTCACAGCCCATACAGCATATACAAAGCTTTTCCAGAACAATACTAACAATACCAACAACACCGATACACATTATACAAATCTATTACAGGGTATCACTCTAACGCACTTTCTTTCCCCTTCTCCACCTCTAGCTCTCAGTGCATGAGACAGAAGACCCCAATGACAACCGTTACCTGCTGGTGATGAAGGGAGCCCCCGAGAGGATCCTGGACCGTTGCTCCACCATCATGCTGCAGGGCAAGGAGCAGCCTATGGATGAGGAGATGAAGGAAGCCTTCCAGAATGCCTACATGGAACTGGGAGGACTGGGAGAGAGAGTACTGGGTGAGGATAAACGGATGGGTGAATGGAGGGATTGACAGGACTAGGAGAGATGGAAGGAGGGATGGTCGGGGAAATAGAGGGAGAGGACACAGGGGTTAGAACCCATGACAAAATAGGGATTTTAGTTAGTTTAGTGAAATTAAAAACTTTTTCACCTTGCTAGCTAATTCACCATATCATAACATAAATGCCCCCAAATTTAAAAAAAATATATTTTCCTATTTTTATATGAAAATTACAATACCATCACATTTTTAACAATCCCCCCTCCAGCTCTGCTATCATCTAAAACCTGCAATTTCACAGCTTTCAAAATGACACCAGTGGCAACAGAGTATGGTGGTGACCCACCCAAAAACCCATGGTTACAGTCGAGGTGGCTGGACTTTCTTCATTTTGAAGAATCCCAAATCTGACAGCTCAAGATTATGGGCAAAGCATTTCTGAACTTTTTGAACACTTTTCATTTAGTCCCTCCCCGTGTTAAGTCCCGCAACAACAAGTCCCAGGTGAAGTAGAGATAGGGACAGACGATAGGGGTTGATTCTTAGACATGCACCAAATACTCTGATATCCACCTCATACACTTACAAAACAACCGAGGCTGCTTTTGGGTGTTGAATGAACACAGTAAGTCATTGCTCTCCTCTCCCTCCAGGTTTCTGCCACCTGCTGATGCCAGAGGACCAATACCCCAAGGGCTTTGCCTTCGACACCGATGATGTCAACTTCCAGACAGACAACCTTTGCTTCGTAGGCCTCATGTCCATGATCGACCCTCCCCGTGCTGCTGTGCCTGACGCTGTTGGCAAATGCCGATCCGCTGGTATCAAGGTGAGCTGTTTCAGTCCATCTACATTTGATCAGTATATTCATTCAAGTGTTTGATCATAAAGGTTCTATTCCAAAAACAAAATTGATCATTTTAATCCATTACATTGTGCCCAAAAAGTCATCTCTGTTGCTCTTGTTATTATAGGTCATCATGGTTACTGGAGATCACCCAATCACAGCCAAGGCCATCGCCAAGGGAGTGGGCATCATCTCCGAGGGCAACGAGACAGTGGAGGACATTGCTGCCCGTCTCAACATCCCAGTCAGCCAGGTCAACCCCAGGTAAGGGACACACACACACACACAATTATACAAAAGACAGTGATTTGCGAGAACCCCCTCGTCATAGAATATATTTCATTATGTCTGTACTTATATTCAATACGTCTGTCCAGGGATGCCAAAGCCTGTGTGATCCATGGTACAGACCTGAAGGATCTGTCTCAGGACCAGATGGACGACATCCTGAGGAACCACACAGAGATTGTCTTCGCCAGGACTTCCCCACAACAGAAGCTCATCATTGTAGAGGGTTGCCAGAGACAGGTGGGGACATTTTGTGAATGCTTTTATGTAAAATGTAAAATGGATACATGCAGTTTTGCCATAAATAGGAATTAGATCTCTAATCTGGGCAGTCTTGGCACAATGCTCTACTCATTGAGCTATACAACATATATGCACAAAATTCACATTTTTATGCACTATATGAGGATCTGTTTTCTACCACCTACCACCACTCTTATGAGATTTCTATCAAGAATTGACTTCTCACTGAACTATTGTGTGGTGGAATGAATAGTAATTGTATTAATCTCTGGTTTGGGCATTGACTGTTACAATGGGCAAGTCTCTCTTGAAAACAAGTTAACCTGGATAAATGAGGGATAAATTAAATGAATAACTGTGACTGTCACTTTGAAATATGCTTCTAAGTGTTCATACCATGCCTCACCACTGATATGAGCCTCTCCTCATCCTTCTTCCCTCTCTCCCAGGGTGCCATCGTGGCTGTGACAGGTGACGGTGTGAACGACTCTCCTGCCCTGAAAAAGGCCGACATCGGTGTTGCCATGGGAATCTCTGGCTCCGATGTGTCCAAACAGGCCGCTGACATGATCTTGCTGGATGACAACTTTGCCTCTATCGTCACTGGAGTGGAAGAGGGTGAGCAGAGGCAAAGAACAGAACGTCGAGACAGAAATCAATTAAAGCAATAAAGAGATTACGATGGGAGAATAGGGAACAATAAATAAAGGCGGAAAGAGGTGGATGGGAAATGAGAAATCAAATAAAACTGAGAGATGTTAGTGGTAATGCCTTATGGTGTGGAAAGTAATGGAAGCTAAGCAGAAGATCATCTTTACAATATGAGTGAGAATGGCATGCAACATAGATCATGAGACGGACTCAAACTCATTGCAAATTCATGGCAAGTGCCTTCGTCCACCAAGGCATGGACCTCCCTGAGTAAAGGGATCTTAATGCAGCAAGTGTGATCCGAGAATTCACATGGAACTGCTCCCAACATGTAGAGTAGGACTTAGCGTGTGACATGGCCTGTCTTCTTGTCTCCCTGCAGGACGTCTGATCTTTGACAACTTGAAGAAGTCTATCGCCTACACCCTGACCAGCAACATCCCAGAGATCACCCCCTTCCTGCTCTTCATCATCGTCAACATCCCCCTGCCCCTAGGAACCATCACCATCCTCTGTATTGACCTGGGAACTGACATGGTGAGACTTGATCAAACACTCGCGGTCTGATATGATGTGCACACATAGCTGTACGCTTACACCAGACAGACATCACTGAATTCAGCTCATGTCGATATGGCACATCATACAATACTGATATAATATTTAAAGTTCATATTTCTCCCTCTTCCCTTAGGTGCCTGCCATCTCCCTGGCCTATGAAGCAGCTGAAAGCGACATCATGAAGCGTCAGCCCAGGAACCCAGCTAGGGACAAGCTGGTGAATGAGAGGCTTATCAGTATTGCCTACGGACAAATCGGTAGGTGGACTAAAGACAGGGACCACTGAAACAGACTGTGAATGGTCTTTCCTCTGAATCAAAGTTAGATCTGGGTTGCATGAAAGCAATTTTGCGCTAAAATCGAATTTATCCCACATTATTGCTTAGAAATGAAACAACAAACCAACATTATCTGTGGAACTAGGTGCAATGTTTTGGGGAAACCAGGATTAGGCAGTTAGGAAACTTCAAAATGTGTATCTTCATCTCTCTGTCTGTGTGTTTGTCCGTAGGTATGATCCAGGCTCTGGGAGGCTTCTTCGCCTACTTTGTGATCCTGGCTGAAAACGGTTTCCTGCCCTCTATACTAGTAGGCATCAGGCTCAATTGGGATGACCGCTCTGTCAACGACCTGGAAGACAGCTATGGGCAGCAATGGGTATGTGTGTAGTGTGCTTAGTGTGTGTGTGTGTGTGTGTGTGTGGGTGGGTGGAGGCGTACAGGTGTGCAGGTGTGTTTCCAGGTTTTTCCACTGTGTCTCCTTCTCTCACTCCCACCTCTCCTCTCCTGCCCTCAGACATACGAGCAGAGGAAGATTGTGGAGTTCACATGCCACACAGCCTTCTTCGTCAGTATTGTGGTCGTGCAGTGGGCTGATGTCATCATCTGCAAGACCAGGCGTAACTCTGTCTTCCAGCAGGGCATGAAGTGAGTCAAACAACTGTAGTGTATACTAGTGTACTTGTATATTTGTATAAAATGTCCTCTTGATTGCTGGGTTTCCATAACATAATAATAATGTTAACACTAAGATTATCTTTATGCCAATAATTGTCAGTTTCTCATTTCTCATTTCAGACTATAAAGAAATATAATATGATCTAAACCAGGGCTAGAACATAGTGTATCTCTATTTCTGTGTCTGCATTCCCCCTGTTTAATGTTTGCTGTGTGTTTCCCAACTCAGGAACAAGATCTTGATCTTTGGCCTGTTTGAAGAGACGGCCCTGGCTGCCTTCCTGTCCTACTGCCCAGGCATGGATGTGGCACTCAGGATGTACCCCCTAAAGTGAGTGCCATTACCACACCACGCTTCCTTTCACATGGATACATATGCAGTCACTCCAATATAAAAGCATATCATGGGTTACCTGTTCACTTGGTTATGTTTAATCTTGGACTCTCCTCTCGCTCCTAGGCCTACCTGGTGGTTTTGTGCATTCCCCTATAGTTTTCTCATCTTTGTTTATGATGAAGTTCGAAAACTTCTCATCCGCCGGAACCCTGGAGGTGTGTATCTTTTTCTCTGTCATGCAGCAAAACTGTCTTTAACTAGTTTAAACTAAATGGAAATTATTTGAAAAGTGTGACTCGAAAACATCATTGAATTAATACCGAACTTTCTCCCTGTTTCTTTCTTTCTCTCACCTCCTCCTGCAGGTTGGGTGGAGAAGGAGACATACTATTGATCGATGGAGAGCATCTTTACTCAAACCCCCTACATCTTCCACTTATTTCTCCCCCCGTCACTCCATCCCTGCAAAGACGCACCCCCAGATGCCCCGCCCCCTTAAAGACAACAACCGCTTTGAAGCAATTTTCATCACAACTGCCCCAAAGATTAAAAACAGCAAAAGCACCTTTACAACTTTCTACATTGACCCCCTGTCCTCCCCATCTCCTATGATACTCTTTGCATGTGTTCTCTCACTGCTGTGTACATAAACCAATATATCTACCAAACGGCAGCTGCATATTGTGTATGTAGATTTGAATGAGCTAAGATGCAAAGGGAGTGTCTATGCTCTGCAAAAAAGGGCCATCCAGCTCCTTCCCCTTCCTGCCCCTCGCCCTGCTCCCCCTCTTTCTCTAAACCTCCGTTCCTCCCTCTTTTCCCCCTGCGGCAACCCTTTGCTTGTCCTCCAATCACACACAGATATACAGATCACAAAGTGAGATCCCACCGCTGACACACCACTCCGACCACCACCTCTCGCCTCCGTCTCCTGTCTCTGGGGGACCAGAGGAGTGGTCATCTCTCCGTCGTTCTCACTGCGTCCATTCTCCTTCTCTTCCGTTTTCAGCGGCCACAGTGTTGTTGTTTTTTAATATATGGGGTAGGGGGGTTTCAATGATTTTACTTGTCTTTTTTTATTTCTCTGATGGGAGGGGGGTATGTGAGAGCTGCTTTTCCTCATTTAGGCATAACAAAGCACACCCCATGGCGTCCCGTCCCCCCCTCCCTCCCCCTCCGTCTCTCACACCCCTCCCCTCCCCTCCCTCCTGCCCCGTTTGTCTCTGTTTGTGTGCACTGTGTGAACCATTGTCCTTGTTAATAACTACAGTACACCCCCCCCCAGTTGGAAAATACAACTCAATCTTTCTGTGTGTTCTAGGAAAACTATATAATTCTATACTGAATTTAAATTTAAACAATAAAAAAAACACACGTTGAAAAATAAACTGCTCAAGAGAGGCATTCATGAAAAAGAACAACAATATTGGTGAGATAGGAAAAAGAGTGAGAGGTATCTCTCTCTCTTTGTGTTTTTTTGTTTGGTTTCAATTCTTTTTGCTGGTTTTTCAGAAGGCCATTATTAAAATATAAAAGCAAAGCAGGGTTTTAGGTTGTGTTTTTACCAAGAGACGTGAGACAGCAACCGAGGCTTTCAGGTTCCTATCACTGCAGGTGTGCTGGTATGATGTGGTGCAGTGTGCTGTGATGTGGTGAGTGGTGAAGATGAGTCCATGTTCCTGGGGTCTAGAGCTGGATCTGGTCCAGGTCTGGTTCAGTCCAGGTCCTGGTCTACGGCCCGGTCCGGCCCAGGTCTTGCGTTCTGTGTGAATGTATGTGTTGGAGACCAGTGAAGGGCCAGCGGTCTCAGGCTGGGTCTAACTCAGATGGCTGTAGGGGTTGAGATTGAAGAAAAAATTACACAACTAGTAGAACGTGTGTGAAATAAATGAAACCAACACCAATAAAACATCTAGAACATTTAATACAACCTAGCTCTGTCTGTGTGTCTTTATGTCTCTGTCCTTGACTCAAAAAGTGGAACTACACTTACTCTCATTTTACAGTTCCCTTCCTCATAATTTATATCACATTCTTTTCTCCTTTCTCTTTCTCTCTCTCTTGAAAATGGGTTCAGAATAAACCACATTCATATCAAGGTAGCATATATATCAATCTCCCTTTATCACAATAAATGTAATATGAAATAAAACTTCCTTACTTTCACACCTGAATTAATATACACATTCATAAAATGCACTTACCTGTGAGGAAAAATAGTTGATTTCACAATGACTTCAGGTTCCACTATCATAGTGTAGTGTGTGGCACAGTAGAAATGGGAAAGTAGAAATACGAGGATCGGGCGCCACCTAGCGTTGTGAGTATGCATGCACTCCCACTGCAAACTGCATAATGTTAAACTGCCATAGGAGGAAGAGTTGGCAGCAGCCCAGGGTAATGCACCAAACCACTAAGTAAATGTGTTAGCCTTGTCTGGCATCGACACAGATGAGCTTCAGCATGGGACACACTGTGGACAGGACAGTCTGATGATAACAGGATAGGACTTTTAGCCATATTTATTCCACTAATGTTCGTTGGTTTTGCAAAACTCCCTTCAGAAACAGCAAATAGTACATAGTGATGTGATCAGGAACACAAAAAGCAAGAAAAAGTAAGTGGCAGTAATGTCCTTTTTGAAATTAATGGGACTTTGACTGTCAAAAAAACCCCCAAAAAAACAATGAAATCCTGAAAAAACGTAAATGTTCCATCCCTGTAAATAGACCGCAACTCTTCATATCTTTCATCTCGAGGGAATAAACTGTAATTGTGTTGCCTCTTTCTCCCAAAAGGGTCATCTATTTTAAATGAACCTCTTATTGTCTGACTAGCGCACAGATTAAAGAAATCACACATGATATAGTATTCTATAACGGGAGGGATAAGGATCGGGTATTCTGAGGGGGTCACCTTGCAATAACCTGTGAAAACTTAGGACATGTGTCCCTTTGAGTGGGGAAATAAAACTTCCTGGCACAACTCCACCGTTATTATTATCCAAAGACAAATGCACACTCTCCCTCTCATGCATACACACACACGGTTTCAAACACACACATGCACACCCACTTTCTGTGTCACTCTCTCTGACAAACACACTCACACTCCCACCCTCTCTCTAATTTCCCTTGTGTCTCTGCAGTGAGCTCACTGCAGTGCGACTCTCCTCTCTCTCTCTCTCCCCCTTCGCCACCCTCCGTATAATAGAATATCGATCGCTCGCCTTTGCCGCAGTGTGTAAGCGAGTGTGTCTGTGGATGAGTGCGTGTATGTGTGTGTGTGCGTGACGGGGGCCCTCCAAGGTCATCTCCATGGCAACCTGAGCATGGGGTCCTCTTGCTGTGCTGTCACAGAGCACAGGTCACAGGGGTCACATGAAGAGGGGGACAAGAGGGGGACCGTAGGGGGACAAGAGGGGGTTGGTGAGCACTGCAGTATTTGGTGTGCGAGAGACAGAGGAGAGGAGCCACAAGGGTTGGAACTGTCCTATTCCACTGTGTATTCAGACTGGGGCGGAATAATGAGAAAATGTAAAGACTAAGTGCTAGGGGGCCACTGAGTTCACTCCATCTCCTGCCATGCATGCACAAACAAAAGTCAAGTGTAGTTCTCATTGAAAGGCACAAAGTACTATCGATTAGAGGTAGAACACAGTGACTGGACTTCCTAAATCCTTAAAAGAACCAGTGATGATCCATTGTTATATCAGGAGTTTATTGCACTTCCCAAATGTCATTAGAATACAAAAAAAACACTCAACTTGCATTGAAATGTAAAAAAATGAATTACATTGTATTTTGAAAAAGAAACATTCCATAAAGATTATACAATGACCTTGAGATGTAAAAGCTAAAAGCAGAGCTGATAAATGCATATACTTAACAGTCAGCAATGTACCATATTATCCCAAATACAAAATACCATTACTAAGTATTGACCTTTTAAGATGTCTTCTCATCAACTGATCTATATTAGGTACCTGAAATACCAAATTGGTTTTGTTCAAAATTAATTTGCATGATCATGATAAGAAATATACATTTTTTAAAGCTTTAAATGGCACTTTTCCCTTGGAAAGCAAAAGTCAATTTTAAGCAGTTTACAATTATGATCATTGCATTGTATGTATACATTATCTTTACATAAGAAATGAGCATTATTGTCAGACATTTCAGACACAGAAGCCATTTTCCAAGATATCTACAGCAGAAGGTAATATTGACCAGCACAAGCGATCCACTGATTAAAAAGTTGAAAGGGATGTCACTGTACAAGGGAAGCTGCAGGGAACATGTAGGCTATTTGACACAAATGATAGGCATCCAAGGTATGATATATAAAGAAAAAGGCATATCGTCTGTACACAATGTGCTTAAATACGCATTAAGAAGGGCATTCTTTGTGCATATGGCATATTATTTGAATATCAGAGTTATGAAAAGGGCTGGGTCTGTCTGTAACAACAACTACTTCAGAGGCAAGACAAGGTGCGTTCAAGGTACATCGGGATGAGTAAATTGTGGGAATACAGGGTACACATTTAGCTTAGGAACAGATCTAGAACCAGTTTCTCCTCCACCCATCTGGGCTAACATTATCATAGGGTCAAACTGATCGCAGACCAGCACCTACAAGGTCATGCTCCAGCAAGGTGGGAGCTCAGCCTGGTCTTCACACAGGCTCCATGAGGAGCTCATCCATGTCGGATCCCTCCAGCTCACGGAACGCAGCGTGAGAGCCAATCACAAACAGCGTCGCTCCTGACAAGAGAAATGACAGATGGAAAGGCTAATGTGGGGGAAAGAGGAGTGAGGAAGGGGGTCTTTCTAAGATGGAGTGCGTATATTCAGCTGACGCTCTTATCCAGAGAGACTTGCAATGAATGCAGTAGAATGTGCTTCAATGCATCACTAGCATTACAAACATTCAATAGTGAGGAGCCACAGCGACCTGACAAGACTGTAACAACTATACCTGTGTCCCTAGAATGATCACGTATGATAGAGAAGTGCTGTTAAAACAACTAATGACGCTTGTCTTACCCAGAATCCAAAAGACTGCAGCTCCAGCCCCGGCCAACCAGAACACAGGAAGAGAGACGGCTCCGGCCAGACTCATCTGGTGAGGGACAGTCAGCTCCTTACCTGGTTGACAAGAAACACAGATTTGAAAAGGAGAAAAACAAAATCATGACACTGACTTGACGTTAAATCCTTGGCAGTGGTTCTGTGCTGCCTCTTCCATTTATGACTGGGGAAAACAATTAACAAAGTCTAAAGGAGATATTTATATTTTGTCAGACTATCTTCATAAATGCAAAGAATTAAAGTCAAGGCATCTGTATATTTCTAAACACATTATGGAGACACCCGTCATCACTGGAGACATGCATGGAATCTAACTGCCATCAAAGTGTTTTTCCATGTTTCCTTGCTTGTGAAAGGCTGAGTTGCTAATAAAATGTTGAGGATGACTCTGGCAGAGATGAATGTCCAGTTTTTGTTTACATTTCACAAAATGACGCACCTACTTACAGTACAAATATGGTGTCAAATATTTGAACTACTGTCTAGGCTTTATTTACATCGCCACACCCACACAAAATACGAGATGGGTCAAGTATTTTCAAGTTTTTCAAGTATTCAATGTATTCAGCAGGTACTCTGAAAAGGTTTGTAAGGCATATATGGTAGCTTTACTTACCAAGGACAACCAGCTTGGACTCGAGGGACTTGAGGTGGATTATGTAGAAGGCACCAGCGAACACAGCCAAGGCAATCAGCAGCATGGGAGAGCTGATACTGAGGGAGACAACAGGAGAAGGGTATCAGGAGTGCAGTCGATTTGGTGTTTATTATTATTTTGTTTCAGTTAGTCTCCTGGCTATTTATATATCTTAGTCTACTTTTTAAATCATATTCATTTCAGACAGATTTTCCATTCTCCAAGTCATCCAAGTCAATCGGACTCTGCTCTTGCTTTTTATAGGTTGTTTCCTCACTGCCCCCTGTCTCTGTGACTGTCTCTCTGTTGGGTCAGACGTGTTATGTGTTTTAACTCACTGTTTTATTGTTTTATAATGTATCTACTTGTTTTGTCTTGTTGTCTTTATAATGTTTAATTGCTCCTGTTCTACTCCTTATTTGCTGCTGTCTTGGCCAGGTCTCCCTCGTAAAAGAGATTCTGAATCTCAAGTGGACTTCCTGGTTAAATAAAGGTTAAATAAAAATAAATAAATAATTCTATTTCTCTTTTGTAATGTCTACCTTGGTTGAAAGAGATGGCGAGACTGCGTTCTCGAAATGCAAAGACATGACCAAATATCATTTCATGTGAAACAGCACCATCATCAAAATTCAGCGTCCATTAGTCTTCCCCACAAATTTTGGTCTTGTGACATTTCAACTGACAAAAACGCAAAAACCTCTGCTGTCCTTACATGCAGTAGAGGATGAGACCCAGGAAGATGAAGGTGTAGTTGCTGTTGTAAGTGTCCACGTTCCTCACCACCCTCTGACACAACTCCCCAAAGTTGCGGGGTTTGGAGAACTTGCGCTGGTCCACGAAGCTAGCCCATGGTCGAATGGACACTCGACGCCTCTCAATCCACTCTTTAGCCATGCTGGCTGAGAAGCCTTTGGGGAGCCAGAGCCTGTGAAATAAGGCAGAGAGACACTGAGTATTAAACACAATAATAATAACAAGTAGTACCACAGTGGAATGCATACTTATCCAAAGCTTGTGCATTCCCATCCAAATGACTTAACCTTTGGATTGTTGATGAGGTAAATCTATATATCCGTTTTGTATTTTGGTAAACCTGTCATGATGCATTAGCCGTGTTTTTACATATCTGTCCATCTTTGGATCAAGATAAAATCGTATCAATTAATACATTTATATTGCAAACAAACATGAAGAGAGTCTGGTTGCATTGTTAGTACATTATCTGTACCTTGTAAGAACCCATGAAGGCATTTGTGTATCCATAGGGAGATGTAATATTTAATGCCATTAGTCCACATCACACACTGATAAACAGTATTAACTGTATTTTCACAATGTAGAAGGGGAGAAACTTTGTAAAGGAAAGCTCAAAATAGACCTGGAAGGGCATTCTCCCCCCCAAAAAAAGTGAAGATGTGCATGTGCCAGTCAGGCTGACAGACAAGACTACAGCAGAATCTTACTGATCCAAACTCTTGGGGAAATAGAGGTGGTTCAAGCAAGTGAAATGTCTAGATGAACAGAACATTCAAAATCCGAGCCAACACTTTTTCAAAATATAAAGTATGGATGCACACACAGGATGCATACCTAATTAAATTACAGTTTTCAGTTTAACTTGTAGGTGTAAGAATTTTGATTGCATATAGGCAATCAACAATGAAATGCCAGGATTGGAAGATTCAGATATGGTTCTGCTGAAGTATGAAAAATTGACACTTTAATCAAGCTTCTCAATTTTACTACTTGACATAGGATCACCATCATGACTTTGAATTGAACCCATAATCCCAACAAAATTAGTAACATGCTCTACCCACTGAGCTACATAAGATCACTGAGTCTTCTTCATAATATCATTACTAAAGACCCCAAGTACAACTGATTTTAGTCTAACCAGAAGCCCTGCTCTGTTTGAGGCACTTGGTAAACAAAAAAACACCACAGTACAGAAGCTCTTACTTTGCCATGATCCCTGCTCCACCCGTGCCAGTCGGCTGAGCCTCATCAGCACTGAACAAATCTCCAGCCTTGCTGTCCATGTCTACGAGGCAGTTCTCTCCCTTCGGAGCTCCAGATGGCATCTATGGACTGCTTGCTGCCAAGTAACATTAAGTGCACAAAGAAAAACATGTGTGAATGCCATTTCGTTCATTCACACAGACTTCACACGCTGACGCCTGTCATTCACGCAGGCTGGGAATGCTAAATAGACATAATTATGTCATGGAAAATGTTAGTCAACAAAGGGCTTGGCAACTGCCACATCACAAAATACCACAAGACAATTTCAGGCAACTACTGGCCAACGACTGCTGTACTGTAACTTAGCTGACGTTATCCAAATTTGTACAACACATGTAAAAATAATTAATGCTGTAAAAGACAACTTTGCTGGGTGTTGAAAAGAGCTAGCTTGGTTTGCTTCACTGCTGCCGTTACGTGTAGTTACACTCCGGCGGCCCAGACAGATAAACATTAACATTTCTTTAATTACATCTCAGCACTGTCTAGGTGGGTGGGTGAATGTTTCATACGCATCGAAGGAAAACATTTCAGAGATATAAAATATTACTCATTTACCTAAATATACTCACAACTGAAGTTAGGCGGACTCCCTCTGCTCTGTTGTTGCTGGCTGCCACTCGACGGATGTGATGTGGAGCGGTTTAGTCTAGTCTTCCTGTTGCCTAGACGATACAAATACCGCCATCTGCTGACGGTACTGGGTAGTAGTGCATCCTTTGTTACACTGGATCAGAAGATTCACTGTACAAGCGTAAATTATGCAAAAAAAACAACTACAACAAACAAACAGAAAAAGTCAATTTGTCTTTTAAATCAATTCTTAAAATATGCTTGCATCGACTTGCTTTTATTTGATGTCTTTCAATCTCTTCTTTCTACTACTATATTGTTTTTACCCTCTATTCTTGTCTTTTTAGCTTGTGGTGCCTTCTTGTTTTTACATGTTCTAAGTTATTTTGTGAGTATACGTTTTTGCTTTTATTGGATTGGTAAAGCACTTTGTAAAATCTGTTTTTACATTTTCCCACAGAAGTTAATGGTAGAGAGAGAATAGCGATATCTGTTCAAACTGTAAAACACTTACTAGATAAACTCTTTCTAATGGATTCAACTTTTTAACCTTCTAAACTGAAGCAGAATTTCAGCTCCAGCTAGGCAAGTATGCCCCCAGTTAAAACTTCTGATTTGGGATCAGCTTTCATATTTTACTATCGTCGATCAGATAAGGAGCTTGTAGAGAAAATCTGACTGCAGATCAGTGCGAAATTCAACCATAAAATAACGTCATCTTCCGGACAGAGGGCTGCGATTGGTCACTCTTTGTTGTTGTGCTGCTGCCTGCCGTGCTAGTTGTTGACAGATCTAACGTTAACGTTACTAAAGAGGAAGGTGAGTCGTCGTCGGGTACATTACATGTTTAAATACAGCTATAAAAATTGATCTTTTTGAATTGAACAGTTTTTTTTGCTATTGAATTGATCCACGGCCTGTCTTTGTCGAGCCCAGGCCGTTTGATGTTAACGTCAGCTGATGGTGTTATCAGCAAATATAACACAAATGCACGGCGAATTCATGTCAGTTTGGTCTGAATATCCGTTATAGATTTCATAATACCTGGAAAAAGTGGCACTAATGATTCATTTGGATTTGGTTATTGCAACATGGCTATTTAATGATTGTTGTCGTTTTTTTTCCAGCGGAACGTGACTGGTTACGTAAGTGTCAAAGGTAATTTGCTCCACCGGTTGATGGGCGTTGCAGAGCGACTTCTCCCTTTGGTTCCCGACAGTTTTTGTAGATATTCACTGAACCGACGACGGCACAACACATTCTCAGCTGTTTTGCATTGCATGTTTCAAGACAACGCCGAGCTGACTGTGGAAATAGGTATGTTGCAGAGCTTGCTATGCCTGGACTGGCCTAAGTGTTAACATTAGCTAGCTCGGTCGGCTTGCTGTTGATTTCTGCTCTCTAGCTACCAGTTTGAGAATTATCACATTTTGCCTGCTGTCTGTCGAGATGCCTGCTTGTTTTTAAGGCTGGAGTAGAAACGTAGTGGAGGGTAAACCCACCTAAACTCAGTTTACCCACCACCTTTTTATTTTAGTTTACCCACCTATTCAGGCTGACGTAAATCTTTAAGGATACATTCAAAATAAGCCTATACATCATGGTAGGGGATAGCAAAATTATGTATGTTATATAAGGAAAAAAGCAAGCATAAATGAATAATTTTCTGAAAATACAGTGTAATTGATTTTTGTTTATATTTTTTTTATATATATATTTTTTTAAAATAAGTTTAGTGACTCATGATGCTCACAGACAGCCGGTCATACTAGTTTTTTACCCGCCCATGTTTACCTGTACATCACAAGGCTAAGACACGAGTACTGTCAGTCTAACATCTCAGCTACATCACTGCGTGTCTGTTAAACATTTTTGTTTCTGCACAGTCTTGACCCAGGCTGGAAGTTGGAGAAAGGCTATAACCTGACCATGGCCGTAGTGCATCGCCCACAATACGCTCTCAGGGACTCACTTTACTGGGACGAAACAGAATGCCTCAACTACTATGGGATGCTGTCTCTCCATGAGGTCTTTGAAATAATTGGTTCTCAACTGACAGAGACGGACATTGAAGTGCTCTCTTTCCTTCTGAATGAAACCTTTTCCGTATCACACCCCCTCGACCCAGCAGGCTGGACAGTCGAGCCCCATGAGGGGGATCCAGACAACCCAGGTGTGTCTCCTAGTCCTGAACTGCTAAACTTCTGGAGGTGGTTACAACCCCAGGGCTCCCCATGCCCTTCAGTGGCCTTATACAAGCCCACGAGTGGCCTTGAGCTGCTGCTGGAGCTGGAAAGGCGAGGGTACCTCAGTGAGGGCAACCTGGAGCCACTACTGCAACTACTGAGAGTCCTCACCCGTCACGATCTTCTTCCTTTAGTGTCCCGCAAGAAAAGGAGGACAGGTGAGGATGAATCATTGAGTGTTCATTATCAGGTTGTGAAATTATGTTGAGTAATGTATGTATTGGTTGCTGTGGTGTTATGCTAGAATGTTGACAGCCATACCTGTATTATTGTCTTGGTTGTCAAAGCCAGATGGTTTGTTTTTAACCCATGTTTTGTTTTTTTACCTCACAGTATCTCCAGAGAGAATTGGACAGAACTATGGAATAGAGAACAGAGAGCTGGTGTGTCACTCTGGACAGAGGCAAAACTACAGACAGACAGAAATTCCTCTGCCAAACTTTACACAGCAGTGGAGAACTGGTAAGAGCGCTATAATATAGGATTTGCCTTGGTGGTTTTTGGAGTTGAGTTGACCTTAGTTCACTTTAGATTTGGTATTAAAAATACAAATAAATGAATCAAAGAATTGTGTTGGAAAAGTAGAAGCCCGGGGCTTGTGGTGAACCTCCTCTGAAAGGAAAGGACTTGCTGATCAGATATCAGCAGTTATAAATAAACATTGGTATGTAAGGTTGTACAAAGAATCAGGTGCCAATGAAGTGTAAGTGTTATTCTAGATTGTTCTAGTAGTTTGGGATGTGAACAGGAGCAGAAAAAAAGCAGGGTAAACAGGTATTACCCATTAGAAAAGAATGACAGTTGCTCAAAAACATGAAAAACATGCTTGTCCTGTCAGGTATTTACCCCCCCATGCCTGGGCAAGTCCCCAGGAGGAGGAAGAAGAGAGGCCATGGCTGGAGCCGCACGCCCAAGAAAACATGCAAGCAGGACCAGCCGCCTCCTCCTCCACCACCACCACTACCGGAGAAAGTGTCCTGCGGTAAGAGCAGCCTCAAAATCTGCACCCTGTTTCTTTCTTAGCTTTTCATCTTTCACCTTCCTATCTCAATCTCACTCTTTTTTTTATTGCAAGTCATTTTCCTTTATTTTTCAATCTCTAGTTATATAATCTCTAATTTCTTTTTCAATCACTTAACACCTTCTGCAGCATCACCATGTCCCCCATTATTTTGTCTCTTTAACTCTGATGTAGTTCCTCCACCCTCAACCTCACTCTGATGTAGTTCCTCCACCCTCAACCTCACTCTGATGTAGTTCCTCCACCCTCAACCTCACTCTGATGTAGTTCCTCCACCCTCAACCTCAGCTTGAGTTTTTCTGGTCATTTCCACCAGACCTCCACCAACTAACAAACACAATAATTTAGCATTGCATCAACCGATCACCTGCTCTCACTTATGCTATAAGATGGGGCATCTGGCTTAACAAAGTGTGCAGTTTTGCAATATTCCTCCTGGTTAATTACCCTAAGTTCGATATCCTTGATTGATTCTGCCCAGTCTGCTTTGTTCTGCTCTTGCTGGCTTTAAAATAGTGGTGTGGCATCACTGGTCTTAATAGGGTCATCATTCCTGTATCTCCTGTCATTGCAAAAGAATTTGATGTTAACCATTTCAATGATAGTTTCATATTAGTCCAGCGCATTAATAATAAAAGGAGCCCTGAATACAGAAATACTATGTAATACTATACAGAGAGAATAAAAGTAAACGGGTGTATAAAAGACAAATGGACAGACATACTACAACATCACAGAGGACAGACAAATACATCAAGAAAAATTACATTCCTTTGACAAAAACCCTCCAACAATAACTTAACAATAACAATATCTTCTGTGCTTACATATTGATCCAGTTTGAGGGTATTTTGTTACTCATTCCACTTATATGGTGCATCAAGGTAAGGCACCTCTTATTCCCATAAAAGAAACCCAATATACATTTAACCTTCTTAGTGAGTTCCTCAATATGAGTTTTAAATGATAGTTTTTCATCCAACCAGACACCAAGTTACTTATATCATGAAACGTTTTGTAATTGGTCAACATTTACATTTCTGATATTTAAATTGATAGGAGTGTTTACCTGTCCTCTGGAGAAAAGCATGTTAATAGTACCAGTTTAAATAATGCATTTTGGATGGCAAGAAAATCTGACTTTCAGTTTGCAATAGCTTGATCAATAGAGGGTGCTGATGAATAGATGACTGTGTCATCAGTAAAGTCGTGAATAGTGCTGTTATTAACTAGGGAACCTATATAATTTATAAACAAAGTGAAGAGCAGACCTAGTATTGAGCCCTGCGGTACCCCCTTAGTAACAGCAAGGAAATCTGATTGCTGCCCATCAACAACTATAGCTCCCAGTGAGGTTACGCCTAAACCAATTACATGCATTATTATCAAAGCCCAATGATTCAAGTCTATCTAAAAGAATAGTCACATTGAATGTATTAAACGCTTTGGATGAGTCAATGAATAAAGCACTGCAGCTCTCCTTCCTATCCAGGGAACAAATTATGTCGTCACCACCTTACAGGCTGCTGTCAAGGTGCTGCGACTCGGTCTGAAACCAGATTGATAGGAATTTAGAATACAGTTTTCTGACAAAAAGAAGTGTAGTTGACTACTAACAAGCTTTTCCAATAATTTGGCTAAGCATGAAAATTTTGAAATTGGACAGTAATTATTTGAATTACTGATATCACCTCCTTTATGCAAAGGTAAAACGTGCTGCTTCCCAAACAGGAATGCTCTCAGCAAGCAGAGTTAAGTTAAAAATATGAGTTAGTGGAAGTGCTATTATTGGTGCAGCTAACAAAAGTCTTGGATCCAGAAGGTCTGCACCAGTAGCTTTTCTAGGATCAGTTGTAGATAAGACATCAAATACTTCCCGAATGGAGAATTGTCTGAGGGAGAAAATGTGCCTTAAAAGGCTTGTAGGCTTGTAGCCTTTAACCACCAAGACACTCTGTCATTTTCTTGGAAGAGGTTGTGCCGCTCTGACTACCTGTCGTTTGTAGACTTTGCCTAACTGTGAGTGTCAATATAGCTTTTTAAAAGTAGGCCTCTCTCAAATGCTTGGGGATGAATACATTTGCTAACTAAATTAGGGCTGCAGAAAGAATAATAATAAACACATTTCAAATTACAATATTTACCCCTTTCCAATTTCTGCTTGTTATTCGGTGCAGTTCCATATATGGCATATTATCCCTTTTTGCATTAAGCTTGCAACTTGCAAACCTTTTGACTTCTATCTTTTTAGGCCTGTGGATTTATCCTCATGCTCCTGTAAATCAACAGGGTTTCAAATGGCACACCAGCAAGCCCTTTGCCACACTAGACTAGCACACAATGGAGGGATTTTGTCTGCAAAATGTCAGCATGCTTTCACAGCCTAAAGCTCCTCTAAAAAGCCTGTTCAACTGCACAGAATTGAAATGGAAGACTCTGTTACCAGGTGTGCCGCTGTTATGGAGAAGAAATGAAGCTCTAGGCAAGAATAAGTTTTGCCTATGGGCTTTTTGTCTTCCCCGTGTCACACTCATTTAGGCATGCATGCAAAACTTACCTTAAAGGTCTTAACCATTACTTTTGAGTTTGTACTTGTGAGAACC
Organism: Centroberyx gerrardi; assembly: GCF_048128805.1. Classification (NCBI taxonomy): domain Eukaryota; kingdom Metazoa; phylum Chordata; class Actinopteri; order Beryciformes; family Berycidae; genus Centroberyx; species Centroberyx gerrardi. The sequence goes on along the minus strand of NC_136008.1, from coordinate 11,394,697 downwards.
ATTAAGTATTTGAAGCTGCATGACAGGACTAGACCCAGAGGAGTTAAAGTGGAATGCCACCCATTTGAAGAATTCACATGTTACTCCTGTGCCCCAGGACAGCTCAGTCAATATTTGTTAACATGCACCACTCTTTCCTAAAGCTAGAAACTGGAGAACTGACCCTTGACTTTGTTGACTCATAATATTTTTGTGTAAGTTCTTACAGTCAAATTAGGTTTAAATTCTGGTTCATACTGTTCATGTTGTTGTTGTTCATAGATTAGCAATGCTAGAATATATAAACTTCATGGTGTGACAACTCAACAGCCCCTGATTTCACATCCCAGTGACATCACTCATTAAAGGGCTCTCTCTCTAACCTTTCTATCTTTAGGAAAGTGTGGTGCAATTTCACAAACATTGACTGAACTGTTCTGGGGCACAGAAATATCATGTGAATTCCTATTGCTCATTGCTCATTCTTATCCATGTTACTCAGGCTGTTTCTAATCTCATTTTCATTCTCGCATTCTGAACATGTTGAGCATTTATCTCCTTAACTCTCGCAATAAAACATATGCATATGCATCAGGGATATTCTATCCCTGCATCCATTTCTCTATTACCTTCTTTCCCTCTCATTACATCTTTTCTCTAACCCAGCGGATTATTTTCAGCTGCTGTTAAGAGCCCAATCCGGTAGGTTGTCTCCTGTCCTTTTGTCCATGCTGTGATACACTTGCCCAGTCACCACTAGATGCAGCCCTTGTTCTGCTTCATTTCCAAGTTTGAGACTAAGTTGCCAACTGCCAAACCCCAAGTGCCAACTGCCAAACCCCACTTCCTGAAAATTATTTTCAAGAATATATTAGCCCCACTGGAAAGCTATATAACCCATTGTCAATATCCCGTTCCACATTTCTGTTATTGCCTGCCTTTTACTAGAGACCAATGCTAGTTCCTCACCACAATATGATTGAGCTAACACTCACAATACATGGATTGCACTTTGTGTGAAATTTGCTTGTCATTCATGCAGACCCTCTCAACAATTCCTTTTGAATGCCTTTCATTGCGTGTTGGTCAAAACATCCTTATCTCAACTAAGGCCCGATGATTCTGACTTAATAGAAAGTCATCTAACAATGATGACAGCCCTTCTTAGCTATGCAGAGTGATGTGCCTGTGACTGTAAACATGTTGCTCTCTTGACTCCGCATTTGATCCCACCAGGTTGACTCAGGATTCTGACTCAGATCGAGTAACCTAGGAAACAAAGGAACATGGAGAGAGAGGGAGGCTGGGGGACAAAACAAAAAAAGTCTGTCACGCCACTCTGTCCATACATACTGCGGTGTGTGTGTGAGATCAGCTCAGTCGTTCGCGCTCTCACAAGTCTGGTCCGATGCCTAAGGTAAAGAGGCCCTCCCCCTTCTTACAACAGGGGGCGGTGCCGCCACTATGCTCTGTATTCGATGCCTGTGTATCATAATATAGCTGCCCTCCTCCCTATCCCCTTCAGACAAAAAACGATTGCTCTAAAAAAAAACTGTCCTGTAATGTTCTTTAGTGTTGTGCACTGTGGATGAGAAAATTCTTTGTTTTAAAGTCTCTGATTCCTAAATGTCTCTCTTTCTTAATGAGAGGTGTTGGTGTCAGTGTTTCACAGAACTGACAGAGTCCTCAGCAGTATGCCTCAAATATTTCCAAAGATTCTTCAGCTGAATCTTATCCAAAAAACCCAAAACCTGAACATAAATTTGAACTGAGAAAATGGTTCTAATGGCGATAGATCTTGAAAGTTTGTTTAACATTCCCTAACATCTACTTTGTAGATAAAGGTTAGCATTTTTATTGAATCCATACTTCTCTTAACTTGTGGTGGAATTAACTGTTCCCTCATGTGGCAGATTGAATGAGGCCATTGTCTTTTTTTTCTCACACAATCTTCATTACCTCTGGTCACAAACATCAGCCTTAAAATTCAAGCAACTCCAATCATACTGGCTAACTACAATGTTACGTAAACCAGCTCTGGAGTCTCAAGTTATCAAAATGTAAATTGTGCACGGGTACCAGTCCTTTTGTCAGGTCGGACCCTGTATTCCATTTCAAAGAATCTAAAATGGTCGCCAACAGACAGCTGTTGAAAAAGCTTCACTGTAACCTTTACTCAAGCAGTTCTGAGGAAAATAACCCAACAGTGCTCTGCTGAGGGAAGCTCCTGCTGTATCTTATCTCTGTGCCCCGTGTGAGCCCCGGGTGTGTGTGTCAAGAGGGAGCAGAGATAGATAGGGCAGTTCAGTCCAATGCTGGCCCCCAGCATTCAGACAGACCTCGAATACTCTCTTACCTGTCATGATTCATCTCTCAGATCATTTTCACTGAAGTGTCTCAATTACATTCTGACAGTGACAACTGCTGTTACAAACGCCCATAAGGTGTTGTAACTTCAGCTCAGTAGTGGTTTTGTGCCATCTAAATGGGATGCTTGTGAAGGCCCTTACTTTTTATAATGGACATTGTTGATTAATGTTATGGCTGGGGCTAAAATAATGGGTTGGTGAAGGTTAGGGTAAGGGGATCGGTCAAGGTAAGAGTAGTCCCAAGCAGCCCACTTAGACGCTACCATGTTACCTTATATTATGGATCTACAGCAAAGGCAATTCTGAGCTGATTAACTTTTCGTTACCAACTATAGCCCTGACTCAAACCTCATTACAGCTAATAGAAGTGAGTGCTGTGCCATGCCTGCTTGTTCTTGAAAAACCAACCCAGTGGACAGATATCCAACCGACTTGTGCTTGTCTCTTTCTCTCTCTCTTTCTCTCCTTTCTCTATGTTCACAGTTCTAAACAGACCAACCTGTGTGTCAGGAAAACACTATCCTCACACACAATGAGAGGGAGAGAACGAACACTAAATGCTCAAACTACGCAAAACGATTCAGAGAGTGATTTTTGTCTAAGGGGAAGAGAGGGAGTTCTGTCTGCCTGTCTCTCAGTACTCTCCTAACTCTCCACTCTCTTGGTCAGTCGTTCAGCAGAAAAACGGATCGATAAAGAGTTGAAGCTCTCCGCACCAAGTGACTCCTCGTAAATGGGTACTTAAACTTTTTTTTCGGTGGGGTGAGATGGAGGAAGCCAAACAGGCTTGGTGTTTAAAGGGAGAAAATGAAAGCTGTGCTTCCTAATGTCCTGTCTAAGTGGATCTCTCTGTGTCTGATGAAGCGTGAAGTGCTCTGTAACCCTAACAAAATGACTATCACTGTGTTCCTGTGGTTTTAAATGGCCTTCTCCTCTGTGCCACTATCTCTACTTCCATCCTGCTCACTATGAAATGGGAAGGCTGAAATGGAGGCCATCCATAAATACAGTAATTGCATGAAGGGCAGGTGTTTATCGCAGCCACAGCCCCCACACAGTGTAATGATCCAAAAGGTCAAACTGTTACTGTCCTTTTCTTAATATTTCACTGAGTCCATACTGAATATTGTATTAGAATATAAAAAGTTGACCCATCTGGAGTGTTCTTCACCCATAAGATAGATGCTCTATTTGACATTCTGTGAAAGTTTTCCCCTCAGAGTACTGAAATGCTTAGTAAACACATCCTGTCAGATATCTAAATCCTCTAAGGACACTCATGATATGTGGTATGATGAGGTGCCCCTCAAAGTATCAAACTCTGCCATCTGTATTTTTTTGTCCATGGATTTACCTGCAGAAATACAAGTCTAGACTTACACCAGTAATTTGTTAAACATTGTAATGGAGAAGTGGTTTAATAACATCATGTCAAACTAAGATTTCAATGTCCTCTGTCTTTATGTTACCTCAAAGTGAAACTCCTGTACAAATATGGCAAAAAGTGTTTCGTATTCTTGTACCGTAATATTGCCTTCTTGAAGAAAAACGCTAACAAAACTCCTCCTGCATTCATTTTTTTTTTGTGTGTATGCAAACTGACGTGTGAATTCAGTGCTCTTCCGCAAGTGAGTCTTTAGTAAGATCTTCTTATCTCCAACCCTTTGTTCTTTAAACATGTTCTTAAACCCTTGGCTAACTCTGGTTAATCTCCTCTTTTGATCCAGTCCTCTCCGTTTGCATAGTATCCTCATTACAACCTTATGAAGCATGAAAGCAAAAGCCAGTGTTTGGTTTTCACTCTCCTATAAATGTTAAGAGATGCAAAATCGATGCCTTAATTCAACATTTGCATTTCTAATGTTGGCATTTTCCAAAGTTTATCCCTCTTGAGTCTTGCCCCATTCCCCATAGCCCCAAACAAATATGAATAGAGAGAGGGTAAACATGACTCATTAGTTGAAACATGTACCATATGTCAGTGCAATCATAGCTTCAGTTAACCAGGCACGGGCCTCCAGACGAAGATTTGAATTTGCAATTGGTGATTATTCAATTTGTAATTCGCTATGGGTCCTTTGAGCTCTCTTTTGGGGAAACTGTTCTTCTGTGCCTTAACTGAGACTTGGTTCATTGTCTTCCCATCAGAGTCATAGGTATATGTACTCTATACACATAGCTTTGGCTCTGAGTGAGGTAGAGAATTATTCTATTCTGTTCTGTTCTGAGAAGTATTCTGTTCACTGCTACAAAAATAAGTGTTTCAATATCATTTGTCTTTCCACACTTGATTCATTTTAACTTTTCACTGATGTTCATGAGATGTTTTATTTTGAGTACAGTAGCTAAGTTGTTTTTCACTTTTTTCCTTCTTGAGATTTTCACCTGGTTAGTCCCTTAAAAGTTTCATAGAGAGGAGCAGAGAGGTTTTGGTCGGCCAGACCTAGAGATATACAGAACTATGCAATTATGGCTTTGAAACGGCTTGGAAATATGTTTCTGTGCAGTTTTGAAATGGAAAATAGAAAATAAGACTGTCATAGTAGAATGGATGTCATACAGTAGATGGCAAATTCTGTATACCTAAAATAAAGGGGTTGGAGTGGGAGGGATGGATTTTTGTTGCAGCAAAAGTCGTCAGCCGCTGGTTTCCACTCCAAGCTCTGGAATAATGACATGAGAGGACGATCTCAGCGGTGCTCTTGCTCAGTACAGTATGTATCCTCTGACCTTTCTCGCTGTGCTGTTGCATGACCGCCAATCCTGTTACTGTGGAACTCCAGGAGCTATCTGTTCTCAAAATTAATCATGTTGATCAGTAAGAATCTGGTGTTTTTTAAACTGGGTTGGAACAGAAACCACTCCAGGGCTTTCAGTTTTCATTGACACAGCTAAGTTGCCTTGATTACTCCCACCATGCTATTTGCTTAACTTCCCGAGGGTATCAAGTTAGTAACACTTAAACTTTGGATTTTTGCCAGAGACATGTGGCAGTAGACTATGATATACGTAGCCCATGGTACTTACCACACAGGATTTCATATTGAATATTCTCATGCATCAGTTTCTTCTGGCACGCATTCTATTGAACAGCTGACCTTAAAGCTTAAAATTATGGAATGGGCTGGGAAAGGAAGGAATTTCACTAGTGGTTTCATTACAGAATGCCTCTCTTGACTCTCCGAAACATCCTAAATTCATTTTCACAAGACCAGATTCTGAAGAGGTCGCAGCAGCAGTACTAAGCCTAATAAACAGCCTGGTTGGTATAGCTCTACTGCCCTACCGTTGCATAATTAACTGTTTGCTCTGCCCTGCTGCACCATTGTATTTGCTGTTTTGTCAGGCTTTTATCAAAGGAAATATCCTAAAGTTATTTCAATGTAGTATCCCAGTCAAGTCAGTCTGCTTAATGTGTCACAATCTCCTCTTGGAAACTCTGTGCTCTTGACCCCCTTTATAATCCCTGCTTGATGTACTGCACTAATGTAGCTAACTTAAACAAGTCGGCTTTGTTAATGATTTTGTGTTTTTGTCCTTGTTTCTCTTCCCTTTGTTTTGACTTCATGACCCCTCCTTTTCCTTCTGTCATGATGTGGCCCTATCCAATCTGATACTTCCCCCATTCATCACTTCTTTTCACTTTTTCCATGGCCCAAATCTGTCTTCTCCCTCCCTTTCCTGCTCTTCACCGCTTTCCTCACCTTTTACTACTATGTCTTTTGTCGCTCTCTCCCCTTCCTGTATCACCTCTTCCCATCTCTCACTATTTCTTTGCTTTGTCCTCTTATAATTCACTCTTTCTCCCCTCTTAATATATGTCTACCATTATTCCACCCCTCACTTCTTTCCTCCCCCCCCTCATCCCTCTCTCCACCGCCCCTTCCCCCTCCCCCCTTCCCATTAGCAGATGTCCGACTGCGCGTCCGGGCTGAGTACCTGGAGCATGAGTCGGCGCTTCGCGGTGGCGTCTCCTCGGACAAGCCGCAGCCCCTGGAGCGGCAGTTTGAGTTATTCAGCCAAGCCAGCTCGCTGCTGCGTGCCAGGGACCTGGGCTCCATCATCTGCGACATCAAGTTCACTGAGCTGGACAACCTCGAGGCCTTCTGGGGGGACTATCTGAGCGGGGCCCTGCTGGAGGCTCTGAAGGGCGTCTTCATCACCGACTCCCTGAGGATGGCGGCGGGCACGGAGGGCGTCCGCCTGCTGATCAGTGTGGACCAGGACGACTACGAGGAGGGCCGAAGGGTGCTGACAGCCAGGAGAATGCGGTCATCCATCAATGGTGGGCACACAGGAGACTCACTGAGCTGCATAGGCTGATACCACTCTTTAGGATGTATTATATTAAGCTTGAAGGATGGGTGGCCATAGTTGATTATTATACTAAAAGCTTGTGGTTACAGGTGAATTTGTAATCATTTTTAAGCATTGCCCACTTCTTACTCCTTGTAGTTGCAATGCAATACATGTAATAACCACTAGATGGCAGACCATACCATTGCTTGTTATGGTGCATTACAGGCATTACAATTTTAGAAGCTCAGATTTCAACTGTAATGATATTATTTGCAAATGAAACATACATAAGAAAAGGCAGAATTGATAGCTTTCCTTTGTGATTCATGCACAGGAGCTGCTCCCTAGGACGCCAGGATCAAACAACGGACGAATCAAGAGGAGGAAGATGCTCGGTTTTCTTCTTCTCGGTCTCTCTCAGTGAGAACAGGAAACAAGCAGGCCCGTGCCAGAACATCAAGGGTAAAGCCCCCCATGATATTATCAAACTTGAATAAAGAGAAGACAACCGGGCTGCAGACCACAAATAACTACGTGTTGTTGACACATACAGGTGCTCACAGACAGTCAAGGCTGAGACTGCCTACACACACACACACACACACACACACAGAAGACAGCAATCATCACCAATCTGCCTATCATCCTTCTAGTTTAATTTTGTGAATAGACAGTGGCCATCCAGATGCCAACATGAGACTCTTGTTTGTTGTCAGTTCTCGAGAATACAGTCAGACCAACCTGCAAACCAAGCTTGACCTGTAAAGGATTTGTTTCTATTTTCATTGAAATGTCGGACTTGAGAAGAGGAATGCTAGCTGGGTCTTATCCTTATTGGAACAGATTTGAAGGACAAAGTAAACAGCCAAGAAAATATGAAATGACAACGTTTATGTTTTGATCCTGAGCAACACAGATGACAAAGAGCAGTGTGCTCAGTACAGAGCAGCCCTTGTGTCTAACTTTGGTTCTGGAGAGCCCAGTCCACACACCCAGATAAACACTGGAACTCCCAGCCCTGTGTGCCACGATAACCCAACTTGAGATTGCCGTGGTCAGTGGACATGGCAGGTGCCAGTAGATGACAGCAGTGATTAGGGCCGGGCCTCAGCAGACCATGGAAGATTCATCATCACAAGCTTGTCAACAGCAACCGGGATAATGCAATGGCGGCTTGTATCCGGGCTTCCAGCTAGGCCTCAGCAAGTGCTTCCCTCAGCAAGTAAAGCACAGGACAGTGCGTCGGTCAATAGAAGTGATGTTGGGGAGATCAAAATCAAAAGTGCACATCCCAGCTCCACTCAGCCCTGCTATGTTGGCCCAGTAGAGTGGCTCACGGACAGCTGTCTACTCACCCTGCTGGAACTAATGCCTGGACTTCACTCATAGAAGACGATCAATAAGGCCCCTCACTCTAAGTCCCTTCATACAAGCACGACTTAAGCGGACAGACTGCTTGCTACTGTCTGAAGTGCAGGGCTCTACAGGGCAGGCAGAGGCAACTACAGGGAGGGACGTGGGACATAATATCATGTTTACGTTTGTTTACGTGTTTTTGGTATATTGATTTATCAATGTATATTGTACTGTTAATAGGAGAAAACATTAAAAAAAAAAACACTAGTCTTTGAGGGGAACATTTTTGTTTAGGAACATGGATATTTACTTTTGGCATGGCAAGTCTTTGTGGAAATCTTAATATATTAGAAATTATTTCTGGTGGAAAATAAAGGTTTGTTGGATTAAATGTGTTAAAATGTTCTTTTATTTAACAAACTTAACATATATGAAATGTTTCATATGAATATTAAATACTTAAATATTCATATGAAGGTTACAGCCCTTAATTACATCCATTATTAAAAATTGTTACACTGAAATCTTTTTGCCCTGATTATGATGAATATACAATATGGTGTAAGAGAAGAGAAGGATGATTGCAACACTCAAAAAATTACCAAAAACTACAAAGCAGTACTGAAAGTGATCCATATTCATATCAAACCTGTAACAATATTATACAATCAAACACTCATACACTCATAAATACTCATACACAATGCACAAAACACTATCATGGAGACAACAAAATACGGTAAATATATGTTATAAATTTTAGTTTTGGGGTGCTAACGACAATCTTAAAAATTAAAGATATCAAGTTACTCATCAAGCGCAGCGCAGTGTGTATTTACATTTTTTTAAACAGTACTTGTTTCACCTGTCTTGCATGTTTAGAAAGATTTTAGAAAGTCTTTTAGAAAGATACATTTTCAATATAAATCTTACTTATGAAGACAACTAGAAACCTTTTTAATCCATTACTACAGCCAGCACCACTGTCATATTCTGAATTTCCTTGTAAATTATTTAAGTTCCTATTCCTCATCTTGAATCTCTTTCTCTCTCTGCCTGTTTGTACATTTCATTTGTATAGTGCCCGTCTCTGTTATTTTGAACAGTTATCTCTCTCCCTTGGCAGTTCTGCCTGTCCTCCATCCCCATATCTATTTTGCTGGGAGTCTGCCCTCTCCCTGCCCTCAAATGGTCTGAAGAGATCCATCGAATGTGGGTCACCCTGGATCAGATCCTTAATAATTTCACCTTGCTCTAAGCTGTCAGCATGACTAAACCCAAGATTGGTGTCTTTCTTGAACATCTCACTAAACTTACTGAAACTCTGTCCTTCTATTCTTTCTATCCTGTGACATTCACTTGCTTAAAGGGCCAATAGGTGCGTAACACCTCACTAATGGCTTGTTTGCATATTGAGTTATTGAATGTAGGACTCTTTTTCACCCTGAAATTTTAGGCTTTACAAAGACTGGCAGTATGTGAAAACTAAATATTATTTTGAATGTATTTTGAGGCTGTAAAAGATTTAAATTTGTAATGTTTGTAAGCACTGGAATAAAACAGACCTTGTGTGTATTTTCAGTTATGATAGGTTATGAAATTACCAAAACAAGTGTATTCTCAATCTACAAACCAAACCCTACAAGCCAAATTTTAGATACACATTTTAATAAACATAAATTTGTTTTTTGACTTTTTACATTAGGCATTTATCTGACATTCATATCCAGAGCAAATTATACTGAATGCAACAGTAGAATAAGCTTACATTCCTCGAGTGCCAACATTACAAACAACCGCCCAGACAATAGATAATACTGTAATAAGAAAAAATCTGTGAGGCCGCGGTGCACAGAGACATACATCTGGTAACCATGTTTGCTGTGTCCTCTGTGGAACTCCCAAAAATGAAAACACCCTGCAGCCTCAACTACAGCAATATCTCTGCAACAAACTATTGCCTAATTTGCATTCCTCAGTCATAGCACCAAGACCCGGGTTTGAACTCCTGGATGGTCTGTGCAGCTGCCCACTTCCCTGCTTCATTCTGCTTCTCCCTGAGAGAGCAGTCCTCAAGGAGCCTCGGTTGTGACTGAGAAACAAGGACAACAACGAGTAAAACCCAATGAAATAATCCTGTATAAAATGAGAACGTTTCTATTTCCTTGAAATTGAACATGCTAAACTAAAAGGTAACATGAGATAGGTCAAAGTACAGTATGATGTTATGTGGTTTTATTCAGAAAAGACCAGATACATGCAAAAAGGCCCGCACGCTGACGAAAGAGGTGAGGTGGAGGTGATTTATTTATATGGCGAAAAAATTAGATTGACAAAAGTGACAGGAACATTTCAGCACCACTATCAGCACAAATCATTTTCTTTTCAGCAGGGCTTTTACAAAGGAGCACAACCAATAGTAGGAGGCCACGGGCTAATAGGAAGCGAGAAGTGTCTCCAATCAACCCACAACGCAGGCCTACAGTCCTCTTTCTAGATGAATTGCAATACAACAAAATGCTGCAATAGTACTAAGCTGGCTCTGGGTAGCGCACAAAGATACACAAAAATAAAATGATGAGGAACACTACCTTCAATCACACAAGTTTCCTTTTTTCCCCAATTCAATAACGGACAACTCAATGAGCAGAGAAGAAAAAAACATCCAAACAAGGCTCCTGAAAAGAGACATTGGATGCAATTTTTTCAAATTTAAAAAAATACATTTATTTCCATTCAACTTTGAAGTAATATTTTTCCAGTATCACCACCTCTAAGTATCTTAGAGGTCAGCTGGATAGCACAGAATGAGAGAGTTGTGATTGGTGTGGGATGACAGGGTTTTATGAAAATGTCTGGCAGTAGATCATCTGGTACCGTTCCTATACCAGTATAGTCCTCTTGTATTCTATAAGATACAGGTTTGTATTACCAAGACCTTGTAGTCCACACAGACATGAGATGAGGTATATGACTCCACCAGAAGTACATGTTAAACATTGTTTAATGACGTAGGAACACCTGACAGTACCAGTTTTCTTTGAGTTCTCACATGCTGTACGTTTATAACAAGGTAAGAACCCAGTCATCCCATCCAACCATCTCTGACCAAGATCAGGGGAATGAAGGTGCCTGCATGTACAAGAACATCTCTCACTTTCCTTGCTCTGTAATCAGACAAGAGGGGACAGTCAGAAAATATTTTTTTGGCAGATAGGTTCAACCAACAGAACATCCCAGGATCTTTTTAAAAATATAATTAATATCCGTTCTGAGAGGCAAATAGGAAGTAGCACATATAAGAGTGATTCCTCCTAGATTTCTGATTTTTGGACCAGTTCTGTTCAGAGCTGTGCAAAGCCAAATTGCAGGATAGGCCCTGTCCTGAAAGCCTCAACATGAACTCCTGTAAGGAAGTACAAATGCACATAATTCTTAAAATCTGAGAGAAATGGGGACCTTTCTTCAAAGGGGTAAGTTTAAGGCATGGGGGATGCTGGGATGGTTTAGCACAGTGGCTCCCAGCTCTGATCCTCTGGACTCTGAGTACTGCTGGTTTTTATTCTAGCCAACTGATTTAGACGTTTCCTACCCTAGCTATGTGTAACCTTTTCAATTTAGGTAAGTATTTGAACATGTATATGACCTAACCCAGACAAGCTTGTCAATGCTTGTCTCATTCATTTAGCTCATTAGGTCAAAAGTTATGGCAGCCTCCTTTGAATCATTGATGATCCCTATAGAGGACAAACTTAAATAAAGAACATGTTATTTTCTTTCGGGAGCACTTAACTTTTTTAAGATGCAAAATCAATATGCATTTTAATAAAGAGCACTCATGCACAATCATTATAAGGCAATGTTCTTTATTGCATTAATGCACAGAAAAGCAGACAGTAGGCCTATGTTTTGTGTATGAATGGAAAGAAATGATGTTGACTTCTTGGTATTCATGATAGACTGTGTTAAGATATGGAGTCTCTTTGAATTAACCATTGGCCTCTTTGACTTATAAGTAAAGGCTTTAGCTGTGCTGTTTGCTCTGAGAGAGTGACATCAGCTTCATAACAGTAAATATATTCATAAATCATGTTCAGATTTGTCCATACTTGGGTGACAAATTAAGTATCAATATTAATGTTTGATTGTGGCAAATTAGCACATTCCTCAAACATACACATAGATACATAGGCCTATTGTAAATGTCAGCTAAAGGGCACTTTGAAAAGCCACCTCATTTCACTCAGAAATGCAAGCACTAAGTGATCTGCACAGGCACTAATAGGAGGTTTTACAGTCGGTGGTGCAGGACTAGGATGTGTATTGAATTAAGGTAATGATGTGATAAATACCACACCGAAAAACCATCAGGAGACACATGCTGTTGCACTTCAGGTAATAAACATCTTTAATATGATGTTACATCCTCTAACTTTATTTTCTTATTCGCATTTTCCAATTGGCTACTCTTTGAATGTATGGTTTCCAATGTAAGCCAAATTAATAGAAATTACATTTCGCGCGACAGTACAATTGATTGTATTTAGCAAGCCTATTCATTGTAGAGATTTACACCACTTAGCTACTGCAGGAGAGTCAAACCAGCCTAAAAACTTGGCGTCCTATACTAGGCTTCCTACAGCTTCTTTGCCAGCTTCTTTCTTTTTCTCTTGCTATGTTATGCAGCTCGTGAGACCAGTTAAAGGGTTGGCCATATTTCAAGCAATTTGCGTATCTTGCATAGATCTTTTATAATTCACTAACACCGTCGCTGTATCTGAAGGCATGCTACTCTGTAAACGGTGGTTTATTTCGTCTGCACATTTGCATACACATCAATCCAATTCGTACACAAACTGCAGCCAGCGATGACTGTGCAGCAAAGGTAAGTTAACTGTGGGGAGTTTTATTTTAGTGCATACTTCTTGAATGGGCTGATTGTTACTCTATGTTGAATTTTACCGCGAGATTTGTGTCATTTGTCTTGTCTCACATTGATGCACGTTACTTCGGGGGAACTATCTGACATACAAACGCCACAGTAAGCAGACCTACAGGTAGCCTACACTCTGACCACACCCGCCATTTAAAAAGCTGGCGAGTTTATAAATGAAGTTTATTATTGACTTTCCATCATGGAGAACAGAAAGGTGGACCAACCCCCGGGGAAAAATCTGATAGGGCCGTTTCTGCCCTGTTCAGAGTATGCCTTGTTTGATGGCCAGCCAGACTGCCCCAGGCCTGCCGTGGGGAACACTGAGGTTTTTGAAAGCCCGGTTCTCTCCACACCCAGCCTTGAAGCAAGACCAGCGACGCCCACAGGGAGACCCAGGCACTTTGTCTGAGAAGTGTGCAGAACTACACAGGTCCAACTCAAAGGATGCTGCCATGTTCCACCTCTGAACAATGACTTTCTCTTGGAGGACTCTGCCTCTGTGAAAGATTTGTTTGTCAAAGAAATTGGGGCACTAAATCTGGAGAGCTGCAGCAGCGGCATCATGCTCACAACTATCATCCAAGGACAAGACACAGGCAGAGCTCCGGCCCCGAGTCCTCCTGCCTGTCCTCTCCCTGGGGAATCAGATCTCTGAGGGTCTGCTTCACTCACCGAGGTGTCTCCATCAGGCAACAAAACAGCTGAAACAACTGGACAGGTCCTATCTCATGGACCCACCACTGACATTTCCTCGACCGCCTGACTTCAGCCTGCTGTACTCTCTGACATAAGCCTGAATAATCTTGAGGCTGCTGCTCCAGCCGGTATGACTGCCACTGATCCTCTGCTGCCCGCTGGCGCACTACCCCCCGCCTACTTCCAGGAGTCCGGTTCACAGCACAGATCTGCCCAGAAAGACGGCTCTTGCTCTTTCCAGGATCTCCCAATCAGTCTGGATGCTGACGGAGCACGTTCAAAACCCCCACCGTCCAAGGCTGCACCGATCGAGGCGGAGCGAGCTGCAGCTGAAGCACAGCGGCCTCCCCCTCTGACGCCATCTTTGAGCCTGTGTGCCGGAGCGGACCCCAGGAGCCTGCCATCTCCCCAGCCCAGCCCGGCCCGCTGCTGACCCTCAGGGGCCAGGCTCCCTCACAGTCACCCCCTCCTTTGGACTCTCAGTGCCGCAGCAGCTGTCAGCCAATAGGCTTCATTGATGCCTCCCTGATCTACATCCAGGTCAAGGATTCCACAGACAGGGTCAAAGATCCCGTTGCCATGGTGACAGAGCTGGAGCAGGACAGTGACAGTGTTGCGGTGTTGGAGCCCCAGTTGTCATGCAGTCTGCTGGTGACCAAACAGCCGGGGGAAGCTGTGGCTAGAGAGCCAATAGAGCAAATAATAAAATTGTTTTTAATGAATCAATCAGTTTGAACAGTGTTTTCTGTTTCCGTTAACTGCAGCAGTGACTTGCAATAAAATATATAAAACACCTGTTTTTTTTAAAACCATAGAATACAGTGAACATTTGGTGAAGTGAATGTTCAGTTGATTGCCTAAAACACTTCACAGAAACATCAGAGGTGGTTTTGTGTTTTATAGTGCAAATTGTATTGAGGTACAACAGCTAATGTAATGTTGGGTTGTCTGGCAGGGCAGGACACTGGCCATCACCCTCCTGTAGACTTTATATAAAGGCCACTTCCACTGTCCGCAGGTGTTCTTTGCACCTCCTTGATTGGATGGAGACTCAAGTCATGTTGCGGTATCCCCGGCCTAAATCAGTCCCCTATCGAAACGTGTCATCTAAAGCTGATAGACACTATAGCCGTCTGCCGGCCCACTGGGGCTGCGTTATTGTATGTAGCCTGCAGCATATGGTACATTACTCTGATGGGGGAAATTCTAAGGCTTTTATTGAGAAAAGAAAATTAGATTAGATGATCTTCTCAAAAACCTTGTTTTCCTCGGTGCACCACTACACAGTGTATGGTTGTAAAGCTGGTATCCACTCACAACAAATTTCAAAAATATTTTTTAAATGACAACATGTGAACAAAGCTTTTTCAAACATATGAATATGACATTTACTTGGGTGCTCAATCTTCAAGGTGCACAGAATAGAAGATTTCACTCCTTTTTGTCAAGAACATTACATATTCTTCATTCAGTTTATCAATAAATTATGAAATAGATAATTTACCAATATACAGAATCTGATGTAAATTGTGCAAATAGGCTATGTTATGTTAGTTATGTCAGAACCTTTGTATTGGTAAATGATCTAATGAACACAATATGCAAAGGTGGTATATCAAGGAATCACTATCAGTGAGTGTGTGCAATAGAGCTGAATGAACTGCAGCTTCTACTGATTCTTTATTCTCTGCTCATGGGCCCATGTTGAGTAGTAAGAACTGTGTTTTCTATGGCCTGCAGATGGCAGCATATAGATGAATCGCCAATTTGAAAAGGCCCTATATTCAAAACAGTCGTGATCTGCTGAATATCCACTTCACTGCATCATGCCAGTATTGTTTGTCATGTCATGAATTTATATAGGACTTAGAGTAAAATCTCCAGATTTAAACTTGGATAACTTTGTGGTTTGTTCATACATTGTTAATGGCATTTATTATTCAGGCCTTTCAACCCCTGGGTCACAGTGGGGCCTCTAAACATCTCACGCCTACAAAGTGAATCAACACCACCAGAAGCATCACACTGGCAAGCATTTTCCTGGTATATACCTTTATCAGAACACAGTGTTTATTGATATCTGATCCGTGAAATGCTTGCATAATGGGGAACACTGGGGTTTGATTGCTAATTATCTCAGATCTGTCTGATCTCTTCCTCCCACTCCCTCAAATGACCATCTCCCCTCGCTCTCTCTCTCCCTCTTTCTCTCATGCAGCGCCTCTTTCTCCTCAGCAGCAGCACCACAGCCACCAGGTCGCCATGGAAACCACTGAGAGACACACGTCTAGGGTGAGAGATGGAGAGAGAGAGAGGAAGGGATGCAGAGAGAGAGAGAGAGAGAGAGAGAGAGAGAGGGACAATGAGGGACACGGAGAGAGAGAAAGAGAGAAAGGGGGACATGAAAGGTTAGGGTGTTACCATACGTGCCCCCAGCCCCCCCAAAAAAACCCGGCCAAGCCCCCCTCACCTCTAACCTCCCCCAGTTTAATGCCGAGCCCCCACCCCAGATCATTTTCCCCCTCTGTCCGTCGTCTCTTTTCACTGGCCCCCTTACACGCACCTCTGCCTCCCCATACCTCTCCCTCTCCCCCATCTTTGCTCTCCATCCCTCTCTTGTCCAGACAGGCTGCTCGCATGGCGGGGATGGAGACGTTCACCGATGGAAGCACTGGTAAATTTTCACATCCAAAACAAAAAAAAAGAGAAAATAATTCTAGGGGGTGGGGGGCTCAGATATGCATCCTATATTAACTTCTTTTTGCACAATGCTTCCTCCCTCCTCTCTGTTCGCCTGTGTCTTTTCACTCTTCCTCTCTACACTCCCGTTTCCCTTCTCAGTAGTGATCTTTCTGTTTCTGTATCAATTCAAAAGCCGAAATTTGTCCAAATCGGGGGGAGCCTGGCTTTCCCGTGGCAGCGTCCTGGGGAAAGGCAGTGGAAGAGAGAGGGAAAAAAACGGGGCAGAGAAATATCAGTCCTAATGATTTCTTGTGCGGGGCAGGGCTTTTTCTTTTTATTGATTAGAAAGAAATTAATTCACGGGGGCAACCCTCGTGTTCTCTCTCTCCCTCTCTGTCTCTCCCTCTCTGTCTCTCGATCTCGCTCTCTCTCCTATCCTCCCTTGCTCCTTTGCTCCGTGGGCGAATAGCGTTGTGTCTTTCTCCTGCTCTGCATGTTGTATTATCGCGGGAATATTTGATTTGGAATATGGGCTCGCTCTGTATTATGCATACGCGAGTCATGCTGTAGCTCCGCGATGCAATACTGTCTCTCCTCTGCGAATATCATGCACAGAATGTGTTTATAAAAAGCGATATGTGTGTGTGTGGTTGTTGTCATTGTTACTGAAGGCAATGCTCTTTTTTTTTTTTTTGTGTTATGCCGGCTGAATTTGAATTCATGCACAATCTGGCAGCATGGTTTAGCGAGGAGGTTCATTTCGCTATTCTAGGCCACTAATGAGAATGATGCCATTGATTATGAGACAGTTGGAAGGATTTAGACTATTTACGGTCGTTATTGTTTCGTTGACTCCTCAGTCATTACATCCCCTTTGTTGTTTGATTCATAATTGTGGAAGGCCACGTCTCATTTGAGAGAACGTCCTCTTTACGCACACGTGGGCGTGCAGGCCCTCTGCTGATCGGCTGTGCATAATGTAACACAACAGCCTCTCACTTGTAGCCCATGGTGAGATTTTTAATCAATGTGGTCGATTTTTGCTCGTCGGTATCCCGATGCCTGCAGATAGCACAATAACACCTCCGCTATACACGCTAGGAGTTAGCACGGTGAGGGCTGATACGCCGCCGAAGGGAAATCGATGGACAGACTGAGTTAATTATGAGAAAATCAATTAAGAGGAGGGGATCCGGGCTTTATAAGGCCGAGCGGGGAGCGTGCTCCGGCAGAGGAGCGGAGGAGGGCGGGCAGTGGACCCTCCCGGCCGGGCTTTTTCCCCCGGCCGCTCCGCTCCGCTCCTCTCCTGCTGTCCGCTGGCTGCCTTCACGGTACCGGCTGATAATTCAACAAAATACTCTTGCAGGGGCATCGATTCACTAAAGCATACGGTTTGGTAAAGTCCCGGCATCTAATAGGCCTATCATTTGCCACCAAAACTTCGGAAGCCCGCTTAACTTGTATTGACTAAATTTCTGGGGACAAGATATTATTATATCAATGTGATAAATTATATGACGCAGCCCACAAAACTATCTTGCACTGACGCACACAACATAGGGGAACATTGGTCCAGAATGCTCTCCTGGTGTGATTTGTTTTTAGATATGGCTCCCAAATACATTTCTGTCCATTTCTGCTTGACCTTTGCTCTCCATTAAAATGATAAAAAAAGATCAAATCTGGACTCACTTAGGCTAAGGTATGGCGAGTAGGCTCCCACACCTTATCACACCCAACTGACGCCCATGTCATCTCAATCTTCCAATCAAAACATGTAGACGGGACACATTAGTGATTCCTATAGCCTATTAACATTGCTAATAGGCCATGAGTGTCTTGTGGTTGCAGATATTTCGGGTCAGGATTGTTCTGCAGTTATCAGCAGCACACTGCGGATAAGCCTACACATCTGGAAAATGTTTGTAGAAAATGCTCATTAACATCCTGCTAGTCCATGTTGTGTGTATGTGTGTGTGTGTGTGTGTGTGTGTGTGTGTGTGTGTGTGTGTGTGTTTGTCGCCTCATGGCAATCTTATGTAATTCACGCGTGCCGTTCATTTGCATTAGGAAGTTTCTATAAAACACAGCGAAATTTGAAGTGTTTGAGTCTTTGAAGTCAGCATGTAGCTCACAGACCTAAAATGCAACCCCAAACCCCATGAGACCGAGACACGTTTTGGACAGAGAGGAGACAGTTGTGTTCTTGTTAACACAACAAGAAAAGGAGACAAATATGACCACAATTTGTTTCTCTCTCTCTCTCTCTTTCTCTCTCTCTCAAGTTGTTGGGTTGTTTATCGTCCCCCGAGTTTTACATTTAATTACGCGAATCAGTGCGTATGATTTACCAAGGGATGATTGATTTGGGACTAGCCACTAGTCTACTTTGTTGCATATTCATATCAGAAAGAAATGTAATAGGCCTATATTTAGGCGAGAGTGGCCTACTGGAATAATAGCATAAAGCTTCTTGGAAAAATAATGATCCCATGCAAAACTTTGTCACGAGTTCAAACATTTCCTTTCCATGGTATTGTAGTGGATACGATGAAAGACTTGGGTTGATTTTCCCCTAAGCTAAACTATAGGCTATATAAGTTTAAGCGTGCGATTCGTGCTGAATAATATTGTTAGATTTAAAACTGGCAATATCGTTTATCGTTTGAGTTGCAACATCTTCTTTTTCTAAACTTATAACCCTTCAGTCGAATTTCAAAGTCAATATGCGAAAACTATGTGTGTGTATGTGTGTGTATGTGTGTGTGTGTGGGGGTGTGTGTGTCTGTGTGTGTGTGTGTGTGTGTGTGTGTGTGTGTGTGTGTGTGCGTGTGTGTGTGTGTGTGTTTAATAGGCTATTCGAAATCAAGTGGTTAATTTAATTTGACAGTAAAATATCCTGAATTTGTTATGCATAATTTGCTTAAAATATGTCTGAAAATTAAATGAAAAACCTAAAATTAAAACCGAAGGAAAATGTTTGAATTATGCCATGGTGACATCTATAAACGCTGCGTTCATTGCATATTTAAAACCAAAATCCCTCTGCGATCGGCTGTTGGAAACATCCATGGCCGGACTCAAAGTTATAGATTATATCGGACAAATTTACCCTATTTAATAGTGAGATCAGCTTACAAGTGTCAATGGTCAAGTGCATTCAGAGAATATAAATATGTATATTATTAATGTAGATTTTTTTGCATATCAATATTTTAAGTCCACATTATGCCGAGTTCTTTCAGCGATAGTTTTAAATGTTTTTGTAGTTTACACTGATATTTCCCCCCTGAAAAAATATAGGTTATTATTTTCATTTATATTATTTTCATGGATGTCCTCTGCATATTCTAGTTTTAAAATAAATAAGCTATAATATAACCGTCTATTTTGCAATGCTTCCACTGATATTCAGGGGAATATAGAAAATAGCAATCTATAGTCTATATTAGCGCATTTGAAATTTCAATATTAATTCAGAACAATGTTCATGGAAAAGACTTTGCAAGAAAGTTAAACAATATGTAGAAACTCTTATTCAAATAGCTATCAAAATAATAGGCCTGTTTCATCTACTAGGCTATATGTGGTTAATTCTCTTTTAGCAGTCTGATCATTTCTCTATATTAAGCATTTGACACATCCTGCTGTTCAGTACGGGAGAGATTGTTCAAATGTTCGCTTGCATGCAGATCTATAAAATATTCGCCAGTAATGTAGTTTCGGGATATTGACAGACGGGTTGTTAAGCTGTTATTAAAACAAGATAAACTATAAGGACGAGTGCATATTAGGAAAGTAGGCTATAGTATTAGATGAGTCAAACTATATTTGAAAAATGTTTAGGGGTAGAATAGGTTTTTCTTTTTCTTCCTTTTCTTTTTTCCCCAGAAAAATATGTTTTGTGCACGACAACATAAATATAGAAATGCAGATTTGATCGCTTGACATGGAGATCTGAGATCATTATCAGTTGCCTAAACATGAGAATTAAATTTGCGAACCTTCCTATACACCAAAAAGTGTGTATAGGAAGGATTAACAATACTTAAGTAAATCAGGGAATCAAACCAATAGACAGCCTAGTCAATGGCTATTTGTGAAATAAGCTTTTCAATCAAGTTGAACGATGAACTCTGGACATTTTGAAACAGCCTATAATGCAGACTGGTATTGGTGCACGTAACTTTTCCGATGTCTTATAAAATTACATTTCCAAAGTTGAAGCATAGATTTAAAGTGTAGGTTGTGCAGGAGAAAGTGATTACTAATATTTTGTAGATAATCCAAATATGATTGCGATGAATGCTACAATCAATAGCCAACAGATCATCTTGGACTCTCTTTTTGCAACATGGCACCCCGAAAGCCTGTCCTGTACCTTATCGACTTGAAACAGACCACACAGGCGATACATTCAATTTTATGGTTTATGTTAAAGGCGACCTGTAGCCAGTCCGATAGCTCATTTCATAACCGGTTTATTGGCTCAATTTTGGTGTTATAGAATGAGATCATTCGCATTAGGCTCAGAGATAGCTTTTTCTATACATTTTGTTACAGGCTATTTCCAATCAGTATCAAGCACCACAGGCCATACAAAATTAATCCATTTTCTGCGCACGACTCCCCTCCCAAATGGTGTGGCAGCTCTCCGCGGCCCGGTGCACAATGCAGTAATGACCCGCAGGTCAAAGGTCGCTCGGCCAGTTCCTCAATTAAGGCGGAAAGATTGCAATTGCACGTTGCACCGTTTTTGTGACAAGAAGGGGCCAGCGGTGACCGGTTAGACCGCAGTACATGCGGAATATTTTAAAAGAGGATTTGTTTGAATAGAAAACTCCACTTCACCCAAATTTATGGACACATAATACCAAAGTGTGTTGCAAATTTAGGTAATTTATGAAAGGTTATCAAACATTATTTTAGAGAGAAATTATTAAATTGCATTCTTAAATGATTTATTTTCTTTTTTGGAAGATAGGCTAGTAGATGTGCCTGTAGTGGACTAAATCTAGTTAGGAAATATTTTCATGGACACATGAAATTTGGCCATTTGTTTGCTGTAAATTAGTAGCCAAAAATGTCAGTGATTGTATACATTTAGCTTACACTATATGTGATCAGTTGTTTTGTATTTTTGTGGTTATATTGTCTGTCTCCGTCTGTCCCTTCTCTAAGAGCGTGTTTTTTCCCATGACACAAATACTCATGCATAGACTGTGTTTATTGAATATAATCAATGGGCAATCCACGATCATCACTGCATCGATTAGCTGATAAATGGTCGTAGGTTTAATCATCCGCAAAGATCCTATATTGGCAATGGCGTTGTCTCTGTTACTCGAGCGCTCAGCCTATACAGCCGCCACAGAGACCGAGGCTTCACCAGCACAGACAGGACTTCAATAAGTGACAAGAGAGAAGTGATAAATTGATCAAAAATGACCACAATGAAACGGGCCTCTTGTGAGGGCACACATGTCCATTATGTGAGTGTGTCTGTGGGTGTGTGGTTGGAATACATCAAGGCCCCGGGGTCAAAGTTCAGCTTCATCCCAGACTGATGACCCTGCAGACTGACTGACCTTTGGGGTCTAACAGCTGGGGGAGGAGGCTGCATGCTGGACAGGGCAGGGAGGAGAGAGGAGACGGGGAACGGGGGATGAATGGAATTAGAGGAAGAGAAATTTAGGATGGGAGGAAGGAAAGGAAAGGAAGAGCGAAGGGCAGAAGGGAAGAAGAAGAAGAAGACGGTGAAATCGGTAGTGGGAGAGGACAGAAAGAAACAGAGGTGGTTACTACATCGGACCTTGAATATATGTTTGTGGGTTTTCGTCAATCAATTTTGCGGCGGTCTCCCTTGGTTTCGGTGCTTGGCTCCGGTTTGAAGCAGTGAATTAACACCTGACCCCGGCTTCTGACCCCACCCCCTTCCTCCAGCCACCCCCAGCTACCCCCTCCAGATTAGCAAATATGTGCTATCTAGCCTGGACACACACACACACAGACACACACACACACGGCAACACACAGAATCCCAATCACACATGTACACACATACATACTTAATGTATAGAGAATTTAAAAAAAAATAGAACGACGTAGCGATCGTGCAATGTACACACAACCCTCTCGCACCCCGTCGTCGTCCGTCCCGCGTCCAATTCCCCGGAGTGAAGCCTCGGTGTGTCACTGCTTGTCACCGTAACGGTCAGTCTGTAATGACTACCTCCCCCCTGCACAATGACCAGGGAGGCAGACTACCCCCCCACCCCCACCCCCCCCACCCCCCCCCCACACACACACACACACACACACTGACCCTCATCCATTTTACCTAGCCCAGCTTCAGCCCTAACCGCCCCCAGGACGAGGCATCCCACCCAGGCCACCCTAACCCCACCCAGAACCCGCCACACCTTTACCCACGCCACTTTACGGTACCGTGACCGCACGCAAGGCCCCGGCAGGAATCGAACCCCTAATCCACGGCGGTGTTAGTGCCGTGCGTCGTCCCACCCCCCCGCCCCCCTCTTGACTCTCATCCCATCTCCCCCAGCTTCCTCGGGGCTATTGTGCTGGATTGATGGACGATAGGCGAGGAAGGGGGTCTGTGGCCGGGCCGGGTCAGCGGAGGTTGCAGTGCCCGCCCTCGGCCTGTGAGTGTCAGCAGAGAGCAGCCGGTGTGTCTGGCTCGATTAGCTTTCCTACCTATCTTCCCACTGTGTCAGACAGAGGAGGAAGGCAGCGGAGAGGGGGAGAGCAGCGGGAAGTTGCCCAGAGGAGACGGAGGACAACAGAGGAAGCAGAAAAATACATCTTTTTATCCCTGCTCTCTCCGTCAAAAAGCCCTGTACCGGTTTTCTCCCTCTCTTTCTCTTCCTCTCCTGTTCTCTCCTCCTCCAGCCCGCCCTCCTCTCACTTTGTCCTTCTCTCGCCCAAAACCCCTAATCCTCCTCCTTTTCCCCCACACTCGTTCCTTAATCCTAAATCTCTTCTTCCCTCTCTACCAACCCTTTTTTTCAATTGTTCTCCTTCTACCTCTCTCTTGCCCTCCTCCTCCCACTCCTCCTTTCTGTCTATCGCATCTGAACATGCCACTTCTCAGCATAACCCTTTTACACACTCCAGATGAGCTAGTGATAGGGATTGTGATTAATATCATATGCTGCTTAAGAGCCAATCATGCCATAAAATTGTATCCATTTTTTTTGTCATTTTAGACCTGGCAGCTTTAAAAGTTTGATTTGTTGCAATAGCACTGCTGTACACCTTATTGTTCTCTCTTTCATCTGTCTTGGACGTTTTTTCTGGGGTTTTTTTTTCTGTTGTTTTCTTTGTCATCATCCACTCATCCTATTTTTTCCACTGTCCATCTGCCCAGCCTATCTCTTTTTTTTCATTATCCCGCCTGCTGTCCACTGTAGTGCCTGATACAAATGTTACCATCATGTCACCATCACCATTTATATCAGTATAAATTCATTAGAGCTCGTTACAGAATCACTTTTCTCCGTTTGTGCAGCTATCATGCGGTTGTAGCGATGCACTTGGCTGTGTTTTTTTTTTTTTTTCTGTCCCAGGCGAGCTCAAGCTCACACCAATTTTAGTCGCTGCGGCCATTTTGTTGGATGTGATCAATTTTCTGTGATTTGGCCTCAGTGATTTCCAGTCCGTCAGTTCCTCTGTTGTGTGAGATTTCAGCAGTGCTGCCATGTGTAGCTCTACATTTTTGGCCTTTCATGTGGGGAAAACCATGGATGTTAAATATAAAAGGTAGAGTTTTGATTGTGGAGCGTAATCAGGGATTGATTCTCCACTTATCAGTTATATCACAAAATGACTGAATATAATGATTCCTTTTTTGGCATTATGATAAATGATAAAATTACTATTTTGATATCGCAACCACAATGAAAAACTGGATTTTCGCTCACAAGGGTCTACTTTTTTGTTGCGAGCGTGGGCTGTAATTTCCCCCCTGAGTTTAACCGCACAATGTTTCACAAATAGTGTTCCCGTGCCACCTCAGCACTGCTCATATTATTCAGATAACAAGAGTGCCTCTGTCATGTCCTACAAAATAGGATATGTTTTCTTAATCTGTCAATGGCTCCGGCGCTGAAAGACTTCATTTTGGCTGAGCAATGAAAGGCTCAAAAACATCAATATGGCTGAGCAGGATAAGAAGAAAGAGCCATATTCCAAGTCTGTATCGCATCCCCTCCATATCCTCCTATTTGTATGGTGCAGATATTGGGTCTCAAGCGAGAAATCAGGATTCCGTTCTCTGAGAATGGCAGGATTCGTCTGTCAGAGTGGAATAGGACTGTTATACGGAACCAATGCATCCGGACTGGCCTGGACATCTCTGCAATACCTCTCTCTCTCTCTCTCTCTCTCTCACTCTCCCTCTCTCTCTCCATCTCCACCACAAACACAACAGTGTGGAGGAAGAGGTTTGGATTAGGCCCTGAATGTAGAATCATGTTGGCCAAGGCATGACTGCTTGCATCTCATGCTGGGGTCCACCATGGAAATAAAGTCTGGGGGTGAAAGAAGAAGAAGAAAAAAAAAAAAGAAATACACAAAATCCACTCCACTTCATACGCCTCTCACTTCCATTCTCCTTGTGTGTTTAACGTGTGAAAAAGGATTGCTGAAAGGATGTCAAGAAGCAAGAAAGAAAGAGATAGGGAAAGACAGACAGTTATGCTTGCCGCTTTGCCTGGCCTGTCACACTACAATGTGCATGGCTGATAACCGATTCCAAAAACATGCATGGGCTGGGTTTAGCTTTTCAAATAGCTTGTAGGTTTGAATGCGATTTAAAGGATGTTTTTATGCAGCTGCCTGTGGCTGATCAATGCTATTCCTCTCGCTATGCTGTTAGAATATCACATCGGTATACAGTAATTCAGCATTGAGCGAGGCGAACATCTTGCATTGTCTATGGATAAGGTTTGGTTTGCAGAGTGTGATGTATATGGATGGGGTTTGGGGCTGTATTGTAGTCAGTAACTGTCAGTGCAGAGAAGAGAGCAGTCTCAGTACTGCAGACAGTGATTTCACTGATGTACAGTTGCTGCTTTTGCCTCCTGCCTTTTTTTTTTTTCCTCACTCATCCTATTTTCAGCCTTTCATTTTTTACACAAGGGGAAAATGAGGAAGAACAAAACCAACATATGAAAACTAAAACATGACAGAGAAGGGGAGGGGGGGGG
Organism: Centroberyx gerrardi; assembly: GCF_048128805.1. NCBI lineage: Eukaryota > Metazoa > Chordata > Actinopteri > Beryciformes > Berycidae > Centroberyx > Centroberyx gerrardi. The sequence continues at coordinate 11,369,153 of NC_136008.1, read as the reverse complement.
GGGGGGGAGAGGAGGAGGAACAGAGGAAGGAGAGGCAATCTCAGAAAACAAGAGGGCTTTCAAAAGTAAGGGATGAAAGCTAGTCAGGCTGTTATTTTTGAAAAATGATCCTTGTGTAGTGCTCCTCTTAAGAGCCAGGTACATATTATTTTATCTTCCTGAGGAGACTGAGCGAGGTGTTTTGGCTGAGCGCACCGAGCGTAGGAAAAACCTCAGCGAGGGTTTCTTTTAAGTTCGGTAATTTATTGGCCTTAATATGATTGGACTGGCATCTTTTAAATCATTATTTTCACTGTGAAACATTTACTCTCATTAGCTGTGTGCATAACATTTAAAAGGCATCAAGTCCAGTAAAAAAAATCAGCCAGCATCTGCTGTTTATTACCACAGTAATTTGACACCTAGTTATTTCAGAGATATATTTTTTTTTCTCTTTTATATGTCAAATTCATATATCAGTCTGAATCGGCAAAATGCCACCATGTTACAAGCGTACACACACGCTCTCTCTCTCACACATACTCCCTCTCTCCTTAATGGAGGCTAGCGCTGGCTGGCCAGTGGCTGAAACCTGAATTAGAGTGAAGCTGGCGTCCACACAGAGTCATTTTGAGTTCCCCCTTTGACCCTTAAAGCCAGGGATCCAGCAGGAGAGATGAGGCACGTGATGTGATGTCGCACTGGAGGGGAGAGAGAGGACTCATCTGAAAAAGAAAAAAAAAAAAAAATCAAAATAGCTGCTGGCCGCGTCTCAAACAGAGGACATTGTTGGAGTCGTTGGTCAGTCTAATTTTTTTATCTGATACACTCCATCACTGCTGTTCAGAGTGACACTATTGTAATCACACCGACAGGCAAGGTAAATGCAGCCTACAAATAGCACAAAATAAGACAATATAGTTCCATTCAGTTTATAATATTTAGGTGAGATGTTTTGTAGGATAAAGAATGTTTGTGCTATTTAAAAACAAGTGAAACCCTCAAGATCTCAAGGAATTTATCCTCGCCGCAGCCGTTGCAACAGCACAGATGTTTGTATCGGAATGTGCTTGCGCGTGTCGGAGTGTGTGTGTGTGTGTGTGTGTGTGTGTGTTCAACACGTGTCTCCCGTATCAATAGGTTAATAGCTGAGATGTCAGTTTCAGTGACTGGCTGATTAGTTGTGTGTTCACTAATCCACACTGGGGCGGGGAACTATTGGCTTTCCCATTGATTTTAGCGTGGTGAGCAGGCAGAAGATAGAGAGAGGGGAGATCTATTGATTGACCCCAAATTAGCCCCCCACCACCCACCAACCCGTTCTCCCATTCCCGTACTCTACCGCAGCCTCCTCATTGGGCGTCCGGCCCGACAAACATTCGGTCTGATTGGACACTTCGACAGGGAGCAAAATGTTTCCTTTTTGATCTTGTTGATTTGGGAGTGTTGGTTGTTTGTGATTCGGTTGTCAGCAGATTGGCTGTCTGGCGAGGATGAGCGCTATACTGTGTCTGACCATAGGGAGCAGCTGGTTTCGACGCCTTTGATGAACTGAATAGTGCCAATTCCAGAGGGAGAGCATTACTTGTCTGTTTCTGATCACAAACCATAACCTTATTTGTAACCCTCGGCAATACTTGTTCCGTGTCTGATGAGTGACATGTAGGGTTTCCTTTTTTTTTTCCTTCCAGGGGACAATTCTGGGATAAACATTTGATCCGGAATTTGACATTTGAATGGTCAGATGAAACGTGTGGATGAGAAATCTGGCTGTGTCTTTTCCGAATCCTTCAACTTTTCCTTTTCCCCTTTGTTGTCCTTCAAGACTGTCAGTCCGCTGCATCATATTCTTCCTTTTTACCGCTCTTTATCTCCATTCCTGTCCCTCGCTCCCTGCCTCTCTCCGCCCCGCCCTCCAATCCCTCTTTCCTTCGGTCTAAGCTTTGAGCTTTCCCTCCTGAGCCTTTCCTTCCCATATATCACTCCATCTCATCCCTCTCTGTCTGCCTCTGATATTCCTCTCTAGGCCTTCCTCCCTCCGTCTATCGCTCCCTCTCTCCCTCTCTCCCTCTCTCCCCTCCCCTGTGTCTATGTAAGCAAGAGAGAGGAGGTTGTTAAACATTTTTCTTCCCTCTTAATTGTTTTGACTGGGCCGATTGGCATCCCGATTAGGCCCATTGATTTCCTGGCGCTAAGTGCATTGATTTTTAAATTTCTTATTGATCCCCGCTCTAAATCTCCTGCACACTCACTCACACACAGTCTCACTGTTCGCAGGGGCAGAGATGGAGAAAAGGATAGAGAGAGGAGGAGAGGAGGTGAGAAAGGAAGAGAGAGATGGGTGTTAGGTAAATACACTGACCAGTGACAGTGTAGTGAATTAACAGGAGGAGATAGAGAGAAGGATAGAGAGAAAGGAGGAGAGAATACAGAGAAAAAACAGCAAATGACACTCATAGACTCCCATTCAGACCCTTTATTTTTAGATCAGTAGACCAAATCTATATTGTATTTTTATTAGCCTGCCATGTCAGCCATTTCATCTTTACATGTATGTAAAGATGAAATGTACAGGATAAATGTACAAGTAGAGATACATTACATACATTTATTGATTATTTCATACTTACTTTTGTCTTAATACATGCTACTGTATAATCAAGGAGATTGTCAATAGAGAATATACAGTATTTTGTTATAAAGAAGACACTTCTCATGTATTTGTCCATTATTTTGTATGCTATACCCTCTTTGTAAATAGATGTATACAACCTGGATAATGATTCACAAGGTGACTATGCTATCCTATCATGTGATTGTGTTTTACCTATATAATGGGTTATTTTACCTATATAATGGGTTATTTTACCTATATAATGGGTAACTGGTAAGACACTGATGAAGATGAAGTATATTGAAATATTTGTCTGCTGGTATCTGCACTTTTGCACTTTTTGCATATTTTGGTGAGCAGACCATGCTTTAATAAATGCCTTGAAAAGACTTTTTGATTTTAAGTAGTGTGCAGATTCCTTGCCTTTTCTCATGAAGACATGTTATCTTTTACATATTTGTCTGTCTCTGCTGCCAGCATGCTGTAAAACGTACCAGAATTAGGTGACTGGTAGTGAGTTGCCGGCCAGTTAGCTGCACCCCACAAGCACCCGGACGGCCCGTGTTTATCTATGAAGAATGAGTCACTTTATGGGTGAACAGAGGTTTATGAGGGATAGACAGATATTGGAAATGTCAGAGATGGAATGGAGTGTTTTGTCTTTTGCTTGCTATTTCACATGGTCTGTGGAGCCTGCTGGAGACGTGTGTGTGTTATTTCTGGCTTACGACTGTGTTAGGCTGCAGAGGCCCGCTGGACTCAGAGTTTTACATGCCCACTGGTGTTTCTCTGAAGGTGGTGGACCTAATTGGCTGTATCCAAGTCTATGTGTGTGTGTGTGTGTGTGTGTGCGCGCACGCATGTCTTGAGTGTGTGTATGTACGCATGTGTGTATGTGCATGTGAACTAAACGATTGCCCATTTATGTACACGGTTGTGTGTGTGTACACGCACACTAGTGTGTGTGTGAGCACATGTATGGGTCTTTGTGTCTGTTTGTATACGTGTGTGTGTGTGTGTGTGTGTGTTTGTGTATGTGTGTGTTTGACCTTTTCTTGGCTTAAGTGTTGAAGCTCAAATTCAGACATTCAGTTGATAGCGTTTTCTTTTTATAGCTTCTGTACTTGACCAAATTGTGCTAACCTTTTCTAAAGTCATTTACTTTGCTTTTCTTTCTCAGCGTGCCGTTGAGTGCCTTGCACGACACAATATATGGACCATATGTAGTATTACTGTGTTGCAATTACAATTTAGTCTCTCGGTAGATCCACTTAAGATAAGTGCTTTCAAATGGCAAGCAGGGAAAAGCAACTATTGTCAGCAACATAGTCAGAAAATCTTCAATATCACTACCATTGACAGAGATGATGTAATGCTAGTGCTGCAGTGAAATGAGATGTGTGATGTTTTATGGAGTGCTTATTAATAACTGCATTATTATGGTGATGGTGAAGCTGGCATTGACAACAATAATGATGGGGAGGATGATCATCATCATAAAGCTGAAGATGATTCTGCTGATGCTGATGGTGGCGATGACAGAAAAGATTGTTTTGCCCGAGCTTTCAGTGTTTCAGAGTTAAATTTGACACTTAAAGCTTTTTGTTTTACATTTTCTGCAGGCGGTTTGCTGTTCATATTATTTCATAGTGGGGTGTGTGTTGGATAGACAATGAGAGATAAAGTGTTTAAAATGCATACGCTGTGGCTAGCTGCTGTTTGCTTTGTAGTGATGGGGCCTATATTTGCTCTGGTGATAGGGATGGCCTTACGGCACACACACACACACACTTGCGCACCCCCCCACTCCAACCCCCATACACACACACAATTTGAAAAAAATTGAAAACACACAGATAACTGAAGAATACGTATGTAGGGACACATTTACATGCACGTGTGTGAGGTCACACACGTACAAACACACACACACACACACACACGATGTGAGGCTGAAGCTGCCTGATGGTCACTCTTACTGACCGCTTTTTTAGATGAGAACTAGGAACCTGCGGACTCAGCACACACTCACACACAACCTCATCAGACACACGGACACCTCCCTCTCTCTCTCTTACGCTCTCTCATACACATACACACATATGATCAAGGCACACACACACACGCACACACACACACACACGGACACACAAACAGCATGACAGCAAAGCGCTCACACTCACACACACTCTCCTTGGGCTCACAGACACCTCTCACACACTCGCAGACACATACTTCGTCCAAAACACACTCAAACATAACCTTGACCTGTACTCCTCCAAGCCTGCAGTCTCATACATACTTCATCCATTCACTCAGGGATGTCACACCCGCTGAGATGCACTTCTGAGCACATATTGATCACACACACATTGACAAATACAAATGCATATCAATATCCATATGAAGAGTTTTGCTCCAAAATTAGCTATCCACCATTTGAAAAAGGTGACACCTTCCCTTATAAAATAAATGATAGCATAACATTTAAGAGAAATAACTGGATGTGTCTTGAAATGTAGTAAATTAAGGATAGTAGGTATCTTAAGCTCTTGATTGACAAAATGAGAACACTTTAACAGATTGGATCCTTTATATTTTAAGGGTATTTAATCATGGACTTCAGAAAATGTCTTTTTTTCCCCCAAAATGGATACGTAGTGTTTTGGAAATTAGCTCTTCACATTCAGCCAATTGCATCTATAAAATTAGAGCAGATACAGGCCTACTCAGTGATGAATTCCACTGTCAAAGACAAATTCGAAATAAATCTCTCGCCATGGACTTCCAGTGTGTGTCGCACTCTGATAATTTCCACAATATCTTCTGCAACCCCCAGGGGCAGATTTTTTTTTTTTTTCTATTTCTCTCTCCATCCTCTCCTGTTTGTTTCTATCCCTGTAAAACGCTGGTTGCTTTGCTGAAATACTGCAGTGCTTTATCTGCCCTCTTTTCCTCCCTTTAGTCTCTCTCTCCCTCGTTTTCCTCCTCTCTCTCTCTCTCTCTCCTGGATGGTTTGGGTGTGCGTCCCTCCCCCAGGTTGTTGTTGTTGTTGGGGGTGGTGGGGGTAAGGTTGGGTGGGTGGGTGGGGAGGGGTGAGAGGGAAGGTAGGTGGAGGGGGGGGGTTGTAGCAGAAGCAGCCGGGACCCAATGACGTGGGTGCGACATGTAACCGTGGCGCAGGAGAGGAAATCAATACATGAAAGGATGAGGAGCACTGGGGTGGATTACCGTCTGGGGCCCTGGCTACTGGAGGGATGGGGGATGGAGGGGGGGGGGGGGGATAGATGAGGCCTGGGGGGGTTGGTGTGTGTGTGTGTGGGGGGGGGGGTCGGGGGGGTGGAGGGTGAGAGGCCAGATTGTCCAGTCCCCTCTCTCCCGCATCCCCTCCCCTGACCAAGCGCTGTTTGAATCTTGACCCCTCCCATCACCCTCCCTTGGCTTCTAAATACTGTTCAGTACCGGTAGGCTACCATAGGTGAACCGCTGGCTCTACACACACACACACACACACACACACACTCACACACGCGCACAGAGGTGCAGTGGACTCTATAATGTTGAGTGAATACATAGATGGCTCACCGTCCACGGTTGCGGCCACTGTGTGCTAACATTGCTGATAACCCGTACACTATCTGTATGGGGAATAATCGCCTGATATTACCAGTGTAAATTAAAGAGCCCCAGAGAGAGTGTGTGTATATGTGTGTATGGTGTGTGTGAGTGTGTGTATATGTGTGTATATGTGTTTATGTGCCTGTGCAGTGAGTTGGCCAGCATGTAAGTCTTCAGCAGGGTGCGTCCCCAGCACTGCCACAACCCAGATAATAAATATCTATAATAAATATCATTATTATTGGGCCAATCTCCCCCAATAACGGAGTCTCAGTGAAAGATGGCACGGGGGACTCTGCTGGATATTGGCAATATATCAGCATTGATTATTGAGAGTGCTGACAGAGAGAGGGAGGCAAAGTTAATAAAAACTAATAAAAAAGACAAGGAATACAGAAAGAACAAGGGCTTTAGATGGATCGGCTGCTTATATACGTTACAGGAAACAGAGAGAGGGGGGGGGCGGCGGGATACAGGGAGTGTAAGAGCGGAGATAGTGGTGTACAGTCATGGTGTGTGTGTGTGTGTGTGCTTGTGCGTCTGTCTGTCTTGGCTGTATTGTCTGTCTCTATGCGTGTATGTGTGTGTGTGTGTGTGTCGGACTGTCTGACGGCCTGTCTTGTCGCTCTCTGTGTGCTTGTGTGACTTTTTTTGTGTGAGCATGCATGTGTTTCTGTATATGCACTAAGGGTCATCTACACTGCGAATTGACACGTGTACATCCCCCGCCACACACACACACACACACACACACACACACACACACACACACACGGCCCACTTTTTCTCTTTCTCCTGCGTGTGTGTCCTCGGATTGATTGAATCTTGGTTGGATCTGAACTCTACGGTTGTATCCAAAGCCTGTACAACCTTACGCCTACACACACTTTCGCACTCACTCACACACACACACACACGCACAAACAATACTTACAAACCTCATAAAAGCCCATGCATCATATCCATATTATCTTGACAAATCTATACATCATGTCAGAGCATGGATTTATGTGAATATTACATCTTGCTGTGTGTTATTGGTGTGTGTGTGTAGGGAGGATATGAGAAGCCTGGTTCGGTGCCTTGTGGTGGTGTGTTGAGACGGGACAGGGTGACAGAGAGAGAGCGTTGTCCATTCTAATAGGGCCTTGTTAGGCCGCTGACAGAGCCAGTAACACCACTGTTGGCTGCTATTGATTCCCGACCAACGGCGTTATTGATGAGCGAGAATTTAATTCAACCAGCTCGTTTGTCAACATGACATCACCATTTAACTACAGCCATGACATGGGTGCGAACACACATGGACAGGCACATGGACGAGTGAGCGCGCACACACACACACACACACACACACACACTCACACACCCACCCAGAAAGATGCACACGTTCAAACAACACAGACAGACATACTTGCACGAGCTCACACCAAAAAAGACACATTCACACACGTTCGCACACACACACACACACACACACACACACACACACACACACACAGTCTTAGAGATACACACAGTTCCATGAAGGCAAAATAATGCCTGCTTTTGGTTTTTCTGCATTACTTTCAATAAAAAGCACTTACAATTTGGCAATATTCAAACACTGTATTTTAATTTGAACAAATCAATCATTCAACATGAATAACAGGCAATTACCAAGAGTGCAATATACTGACTAATGCATGACCCATGTATGACTAATATATAGCCCAAGGATACTACTGGCTCTTTGTGATTGGATAAATATTTCATGCCACATCCTGACCTACAGCAGATGACATGGGAAATGTTCTGGCTTCATTCTGTATTAAACAATTACCAGCAAGGTATGGAGCAAATTGCTCTCCATGAATATATTTGTTTGTACTGTGTAGATGAGAGGGGCACAAATATGAACAAAACACTTAACCAAACCAGCTGTAAATAAATTTATAAAGTGCTTGTTAACATCAAAGGCAACAAAAGTGATATTTTAATTATGAGGCATCCTAAATATATTAGAAAATTTAGAACAAGCTGAAAATACTGTATATCATTTTCACTTTAATAGGCTTAATTCAAAACGTTAGACTTAACATTGTGTCTTTTCTTGGGAAAAGTATTATATCTGATAATTACTGAATAACAATTGTCAGCCAACTATACAAATGAAATAACCGAAAAAGCTTGTGTCATTTTATTTATATTTTTATATTTTGCAGCTACATTTCACACTATAAAACTCTGGTGGAGGAATTACAGTGAATGAACTGGTAAAGCATTTCCATATATTTACAAATAGATAATGGTAAAATTGTATATTTGCTATCAAGAACAAATTCATCAACAGTAGCCATTGTTCCTGCTCTGATAAATTGTTCCACATTTTGCAGCAAATAAATATTTAATGTTATTACCTCATAACAACTGAAAAAAATGTTATTTGAAATTTCAAAGTACTACTTAGAAGAGAAGTAGAAAGTGTATATCCTTAGTTAATGCCATATTCATTTTGTTAGATTTCAATAAAGCTATCAGTGTTATTCTATGATTCTATTATAGAAGCAAAGTACAGATTTAGAAAGGCCACTCTTATTGGAATGATTTAGAAATTTCTATGATGAGAAAAAGGATATGTTGTACACCAAATACACAATAATCAGCCTTAATCCCTGAGCTTTAGTGCGAGTATCCAGTATCCAATATTACATCCATTACAGTATTTCTCCATCTAAAAAAATAGAGGGTAAGAGAAAGAGAGAGAGACAATTTTGGAAGAGCATTTTTCAATACAACAGGGGGAAGATACAGCCTAGAAAACAATGGAACTAGCTATATATCTCTGTATGGATTGGGAGGCTTGATAGGGAGGGAGGTGGACAATCAGGACCATGTGGGCCCCCGATGAGAGCGGTCCAGCAGGGGTTATTGGCTGGACGGCCCCCCCAGGGGAGCTCTCTCTCTCTCTCTCTCTCTCTCTGGGCCCCGTGGGTCTCACCGGGTCCCTGGGGAGTGAAACTGTAGAGCCGGCTCCCTGCAGGGGCCCTATAGGCACCAAGCCAGAGACACACTGAGGGGCAGGCCGCTGAATTTAGGTGGTCGGACCCAGACAGACAACAGACAGACAGACAGAATCAGAGATAGACGAGGCAGATATTGTTGCAAAGCATCATAGCCATGTATTCTGTTTGTGTGTGTGTGTGTGTGTGTGCGTGTGTGTGTGTGTGTGTGTGTGTGTAATGAGTTACATTCAAGACCTGTCAAATATTGTAAACCTGTGTGGAATATGATGGGAGAAAATATGTCTTAATTGGGCAAAAAAAATCGAAATTCAGCACTACATGCCTACATTTGTGAGACAAAGGGAGATAGAAAGAGAGAGAACAGGAGAGTTTGTTTCTAACTTAAAAGTTTTCAGGCCCACATCTACTCGGTTTAGATGCCTACTGTACGTATAAGCTGCGTGTTTGTGAATTGCAGCTGAAAATCATGCGGGACTGTTTTGATTTCGGTGCGTTTCACAATTGTGGGCACCTGGTTGATTTTTGTACGTGTCAGATGGAGGAAAAAAGAAGAGTTGGTCGGAAGAGTGCGTGGAGGACGGCGGGGTGGATGCTGTAGGTGTTAGCCCCCCCCCCCCCCCCTCACCTCACCATCCTCCTCCACCCCTCCAACACCATCTTATTTTCCCCTCCTTCAATCTCGCACACCCTCCCTCCATCCCTCTCTTCCACAGACGCGCACAACCACACTACATTCTACAAGAAATAATTGCTTTTGTCTGGAAGGAGTGTAGGGAGGAGGGAAAGGGGGCGCGCATGGCTCCCTCTGTGGAGAGAAGGGGGTCTTTGAAGGACAACTAGTCGCTTCTCCTCTCTCTCTTCTCCTCTCCCTTCCCCTCCTCTTTTCTCCACTGTCCTCCTCCTTCTCTCGACTCCCTCCTCCTCCTCCTCCTCCTCCTCTCTCGTCCCTTCCCCTCCTTCTTTCTCCTCTCTCCTCCTCTTCTCTCGACTCCTTTCCCCTCCTTCTCTCTCCTCTCTCCTCCCTGCCCTCTTTCTTTCTCCTCCTCTCCTCTCCTTCTCTCTCCTCCCATCCCCTCCGTCTCTCTCCTCTGTCCTCCTCTCCTCTCCTTCCTCTCCCCTCCTTCTCTCTCCTCTTCCTCTCCCCTCCTTCTCTCTCCTCTTCCTCTCTCCTCCTCCTCCTCCTCCTCCACTCCTCTCCCTCCTTTCCCCTCCTCTTGTTGGACTTGCGGATGTCATCTGTCATACGTGAAGCGGAGGGAGAAGGACAATAAAACCTGCTTGTACCATTGTACTGTCTTGGTCTGGTACAGGGGATGAAGCATTTTTCATAATTAAGAAAATTCCAGTTTAGTGTGTGGAGAATTGTAAAGGCAAAACACTCTGATGCTTGACAATATCCAGCTATTGATGAGTGTGAAAATAACAAGCCTGGTGATATAACAGCAATTTAACTAATTATAAAATTATCTTTTCCATGAAAATTGGCCTAATCACCAGCAGCATTAAGTGAACAGGTCGTAAACAGTCCTGCGGGATGGGGATTTTAGGCCTTACAGGAGCAAAGGCTCGCTCAGTCCTATTGATTTGCCCGTATTGACTGCGATGTTTAAGGTATAGATTTTTCTATTTAAAAATCTATATCGACAATAATCTGGTGTGTAAGCGCTCGGCGTTGACTGATGCTGGCCTGTAATTGACAGCGTGTAACATATCGGGGCTGGAGAGAGGGCAGGAGGCGAGGCGTGCAGGGAGGCCGGCATGCGTGCGTGCGTGGCCGGGGCGGAGAGGAGAAGACCCGGGACCAGGAGGGAGGAGAGGGGGGTGTACAACCGGTGATCACCTCTGTCATGACGGGGCCTCTTCCCCTGACTCGCCTCTCACACCTTGGCACGGATCTCTCACCTTATGGCGCACCAAGATCTGGCATGAATAGCAGTCATATTTGTTTCTTGATTTATAAATTGGAAACACTTGATTTAAAAAAATAAACAGACATAATTGAAGACTGCACGGAGCATAGATGCATAATTCTTGCAGATGTGTTAGACTGATGTATTTATTATCAATATTGCCCCCACTTTACATAAATATTCATCAAACATCCAAATGCATGTGTACATAAGGTGTGTTTTCAGCTTATAAACAAGCTTAATTGATCCATACATGTGGAAGAGCAGTGGTCGGGCTTGTCTTTCTATCTGAATAACCTAATGTTACAACCTCATCCGCTCAGAAGGCTTATTAAAGAACAACAGTCATGAGATAACTTGTCTGCATTCTGGATCCTAGGTATCAGCGTTAAGTGCCATAGGTATCCATGGATTCTCTTATCGGGTCTCTCTCCCTTCCCAAGCAGGCCGGCAGTAATGCACTGATCACCATTGGCATCATTATAGCCGGTATTATTAAGAGGGGGAAAAAAAATCCAGAAATCAATACAGGATACCTTTTGCAGCGGTAGTGAAAACGAGGGAGATGGGGGTGGGAGGAAGGATGGAGGGAGGGAGGGAGGGAGGGAGGAGGTGTGGGGGTGGGGTGGTGATGTGTGAGTAGTAGCGGGTCCTCTCTCGCCTCAATGTTGCGGCCAGCCTAGTGGCAGATCGCTACAATCCTGGAGGGAGCCGGGTCGAATGAGCTATTGGGGTTCCCAAATAACGGGGACAAACAGACAGACAAAAAAAGACACACAGACGGATGGACGGAAAGATAGGCAAGTGTTCCGATAAAACGTGAGAACATAACCGGATTATACGCTTTCTTTTTTTTGTGTTCTTGCCTTTTTTATTATTTATTTATTTTCTTTATTTATTTATTTATTTATTTATCGATTGATTGCGTTTTAATTACTGCCTTGTGACAGTGAGCGAGGGAGGAGGAGCGTCAGGGCCAAGCGCGCACGTTGTGTAGCCTTTTTCCACTTGTTTATTTATTTGTTGATTAGCTTTAATGAAGCTGTTTTAAATGTGTTTGCGACGCGATCCGCTGCTTTGTGCGAGCGGATGAATGTGTATGTAGCCTTCATGCAAAGGAGAGAGAGGGAGTGCGTGCAGCTAGAGACCAAATATACAATAGATTAAACCAAATACCACAGAAATCCAAATAAGACTTTATAACTACTGGCCTTTTACACTTGTTCGCCAGCCAGCGCGATTTTGTCTGTTTCTATGTATCATCATTTATTGTGATAGTTTCATTCGCAAGCGAATACCAAAGCTAACCCCGGCCAGTGATGCTACAGGAGAAGGCTAGCGACTGTTCTCATGCCTTTCACATCTAGGGAAACATTGGTGAGGAGTGAGAGGATAAAATAAGGACACATAGGCCTCTATGTTTACTCAAGGAGAACGCTTTAGCAGTGCAAAGGTAAAAGAGAGACGCAAAAGCAGGTGCATCAACAACAGGCTGGTGACACGTAGCCTTTTATTATAAAGCAACTACAATAGGCCTATAATTGTAAGACAACTTTTCATATAGCCTGTAGAAGTGCGGTCTAATCTCCTTTCTATCCGTCTGTGTGTTAGTCTGGACTGTGGCAAAAAAAAAAGGTAACTGCTGCACTCAAGGGACCATCGTACATATGTTCTATGCATATACACCAAAAGTAATGCCGGCCACAAGTCGACATCCAAAAATGTAAATAAAAGTGCGCAGCTAGGCTACATGTGTACACATCTAACGACGAATGTTGTGAGCTCTCCATACCAAATATATTCCCAAAGCTGTCTACCTGAAAAACGGGCGAAGATACAGAAGATTCAGAAGAGGACAGATCTTATAACAATACTTCTGTCAAATTATTCGCATCAAAACAAGAAGCCGGAGGAAGATCATGTTTGTTCCCTTGCCGGTGCCGTTCGTGTTTCAGAGAACTGCCCCTGACCTCAACGCCTGGCGTCTCAAGTCCCCTCTGGCTCTCCGCTCCAACTCCGGTAAGACATTTTCTCTTCCCCCTGCTACACCTCCTCCATGACGGCCAGACTCGGCCATGCAGACCCGCCCCACCTTGCTCGCTGCCGATGCACTTGCAGCGGGGAGTGCTGCTGGTGCACACACCCACTTATACACACACTCGCATTCGCATACACACACACACCTCCGGCTCCTTTTGAAGGCTTAAACTGAGTCCTTTACACTTGCGGGGCGGTTGTTAAAATCAAAGTAGCTTTCCCGAGCACAATGGAGTCTCCAGGCTGATTGAAAATTAATTGCGTAAAATGTCCTTTTGCTCTCCGTTCTGTGGGACGATGCGCCACGGTTCCACTCGTGTGTTGGTTAATGTCCACCCGCCTATGTGTTCCTTTCTCCGTGTATTTTTCTCTCCTCTCTCCGTCCCCATCCTTCCCCTCTCCTCCACTCCCTACGCCTG
>NC_136008.1:11345571-11350571 GCF_048128805.1 Centroberyx gerrardi | reverse complement strand
TCACCCAGATCAGACTAGGCAGTCAAAACAAACCTCTGCAGTCCCGCTGACCATATCGAACACTTGATTAGTTGATTTCAGCGTTATTTCCAACCCAAGATTGCCTGATTTATTCAAACATCTTCAGAAAAAAAAAGGGTCGACGGCAGATTCCCCACATTCCGGCGGTCAGTGGGACATACTCTCAAAAGCTCATGCATTGCTTCATTGCAAAAGATACAAGGTGCAGGCAGTCTATCTGCTGAGATGACTGTGGTCCCATAAAGTGAACAACAATGTGTTTTCTCCAGCCGCTGTCTCTTTTGTTGTTGATTGCTGCCGGCTCTCACCCCTGCCACCCCGCTCATGTGCCAGTACATTTAGATAATAAAAAAGACCAATAAAATCCAGAGGTTTGATTGGGTGCCTCCCCTTAGCCCGGCAGAGCAGACGCCTAAATCAGGGGTCCTTCTCTCCATTTCATTTAGCTGATAAGATTTATGGTAATGAAGGGGTCCTATTAACCTTTGGGGTTCCACTGCTGTCCTTCAGATTGCCTGAGTAAGAGTGAGGAGGGTGGATGAGAGTGCTTGCCGATGGGTTTTGAGGCGAATGCTGCAAGCATGTCTGGTGTAAGCAATGTCACATCATCACAAATGCACACACTGGAGTACGCGCTCACACACACAGACACGCACGCACACACACACACACACGCACGCAAACTCTCCAACAGCAGCTCAGCCGTTGAGGGAGAGTAGAATGCATGTTTAATCTCCCTCCTCTCTTTCTCTTCTCGGCATTTTCCCTTTTCTTTATCCCCTCTATCCTTCCTGCTCTCCATCCCTCTCTCGGCAGGAGCGCTCTGTTCTGAAATTAATCTGTTGTACTCCTCCACCTCTTCTCTCTCTCTCATTCCCCTGTGCAATCTCTCTTACTCTGCCTTTCTTTTTATACGTGCATATTCCTGGCGGCCTCTCTTTCTCATTCCTTGTGAAAGCAAGAGCTGGGATATTAAAAATACTCTGGGGTTACAGAAAAGTAACAAGTATGGCCCTAACATGCTGCAGCAATTATTAATGTTATACCTATGAAACATATATTCCAGCTGCATTTTTCAGTCAGAATCTGTATTATTGATCAAAGCCATTAGTAGTTGATACACCTCAGCTGAGTTGCTAATTTCTTCAGCTGGACTCCCCTTCTAGCTACATCTATCCATACCAACCATATTCACCAGTTGTCCGTAAAGATTAGGGGGGCAGAGGGAGAGGGAGGGATGATGGAGGGAGGCATAAACCCCTCCTTCTTCTGTACAAGGGCTGCACCCCTCAGTCCCTTTGTCTGCCTTGTAAAGGGGAGCGAGGGAGGAGGCGCAGAGTGGGGGGTGAAGAAGGAGTGACTAAGTGACCTCTCTCTCCCCTTTCTTTTGACTCTCCCATGTTCTGTCCATTTTGTTGCACACGTCCCTCTCCCTCCCTCCTCTTTCATCCTCTTTCGTTCCCCCTTTTTTCAGCCTGGTTAAGTCGCCATGGCTGTTGGCCTTGTATATCCTCCTCTGTCTCTCTCTCTCTCTCTCTCTCTCTCTCTCTCTCTCTCTCCCTCTCTCTCCCTCTCTCTCTCTCTCCCCATCGTCGGCAGCGGCAGCCTGGTTGCCAAAGTGTCTGTAGGACACATTAAGGCCCATAAAAGCCTGGTCCGCGGTCGCACTCTTAACCACCAGTCGGAGGTAGTGTACAAAAGTGACTTTAAATGAGTCTGTGATTACCCTGGAACATGGAGAGATAGTGAAGTGGCCAAGAGAGTGTGAGACAAGGACAGAGACGGAGACGGAGAGAGAGAGAAAGAGAGAAAAGAACAGCTCTCAGATATTTCTCGAGTCTCTCAAGAAAAAGTGAACAGAAACTAATATTTCTGTTTCTCTCAGAAGCAGAATAACCCAAAAAAAAAGGAACCTGATTGGAACAGACAACAAAAATTGGACTCTAAAAATCCCCCCCTCCTCTTCAACACAACCCACTTGCCCCTCCCCTCCCTGTCACCCCTATTCCTAATTGGCCACATGCTGCCTTGAGTGACAAGTGTAATCATCAGTCAAATTATGATGGAGGGAGAGGGTGGAGGCCAGGGGAGGTGGAGGGGAGCAGAACGACAGAGGGAGGGGGGGGGGGGGGGGGACGGAGGAGATTGAAAGGAAGTGCTTTGATCAGAGAGAGAGAGAGAGGGGGCGAGCAGGCAAACAGACAGAGCTACATGGAAACCTGCTGTCCACACACCTGCTGCTTCATAGACAGGCAACATTAGCACCCTTAGACATCAGCGGTGCTATAGAACAACACACAGACTAGCTTTACAATAGCCCCTTTTAACCACGGTTAATGGGAAAAAAACACGTATTGATTGTCATTGCAATGTAAATAGTATTGAACTTGGACTAGTACCTTTTTCTCTGCTTTTCATTTCAACCTGAGCAGCAACAAGCTGCCTCTGCTGTCATTACAATCGCAACAGACGAGAACAATGAAACCACTGGGTGTGGTAGCGCATGCCGTCCCTTTCTTTGATTCTCACTTGGCCATGCCAGGTCCGTGTTATATTTGGATGTACTTTGTTAGCGGGAGCAGATGTTAGCTCTCCAGCCAGCTAACGAGGTTTACAGTAATTAGGAGTGCTGATGAAGCGCTTTGATTCTCCGGCTGTGGCGGCCCACTCATTAGCGGCTAGCTAGCTAGCGCTGCAGCAGGCGCTCCAGTCACATCCTATTAGGCGGCTCAATGTACACTCTGAATTAGGAGCGGGAGATTAAGTGGAGATGAAAACTGTCTGCGTACACACACAAATACATGCACGCACGCGCACGTGCACGCACATACACACGCATACACACACAAATTCAGACTGTTTGAAAAAGACTGACATACATACACTCACTTTTATAATGAGGCTGGCAAAGGAAAATTCCTCTTTTGGCACAAACTGAATTTCTCAAAGATACTTCCATTTGGAACGTGTTGTACCGAACATGGAGCAGCTCTCAAACCCATATGCATGTTCGTCAAGTGAAGTCAAATTTGTTCAGACAGCACTTTCAACAAAACAAGTTTGTGTCAAAGCACTTTTTAGAGCAAAGGACGAATACGGCAAAAAAGAAGAGAGACCAGATATCACACATTTTAAGATATAAAGCAAGCTTGTGCAAGTGTGTGCATCTGTGTGTGTGTGTGTGTGTGTGTGTGTGTGTGAATCTCCCAATGTTAGCCCCGGTCCAATCCATTCAGTCTGTGGCACTTATCCCGTGTTGCCCTTTCTCCATGTCTAAATAAAACAAACAATCACAAGGAGAGCTGACTGTCTACTTTCCTGTAAATAATATAAAAAAGACAACAACACCCTTGAAAATACTTCAACCCTTTTTTTTTTTTTTGTCTATTCAACACCTCGGCGTTCGTCAATACTCCCTACATGTTCCTCTGCACTCTCTCCTCTCTCTCTCGTCGTCTTTTGTGTGATGGAGTGATTATTGAGGAGATGGCTCCTGTGTTTAGCGCTGGTTGATGAAGTCTGCCTTTGTCTGTCTGCGCTGCCCTGTCGCAACCGGGACACCGCTTATAGCAAAATCAATACATAGAGTAGAAGAGAGAGAGAGAGAGAGAGAGAGAGAGAGAGAGAGAGAGAGAGAGAGAGAGAGGCCGGGCGAGGGAGGTAGAGAAAAGAAGGGAGGTGAGTGTTGAAAGGTAGATAGATGCAATGAGACAGAGGAGAGAGAGCGAGAAGAGAGCAGAAAGTAATGAGAGAGAGAAAGAGAGATGGAGGGAAATTTAAATACTTGACTCCGCCGCCGAAAGGTGAACGGCTGGTGTCAGTCATTGTGGCTGCATGTGTGTGTGTGTGTGTGTGTGTGTGTGTAAATCAGGGCGTTTGTATGTATATGTTTGTCTTGCCTATACGTGGCCTTGACCGAGGGGTGTTTGCATCACTTGTGGTGTGTGTGCGTGTGTGTGTGTGTGTGTGTGTGTGTGTGTGTGTGTGCGCATACACCAGTAGGACAGGACAGCACTATCTGTGTGTGACGATCGGCCGTGTGTATGTATGAGCTCGCCTTGTCTCCTTCCACTCCCCAGAGTGGAGCCTGGTGCGAAGAGGAGAGGGGAGCGACGGAGGGAAGAAGAGGAGAAGGAGGGAGGGAGCGAGGGAGAAGGAAAGGTGTGGGGTGGAGGGGTGGGGGAGGGGGGGGGGGGGCAGTTGTGTGAGAGAGGCACAGCTGGGAAATGAGAAATGCAACCCCCCCCACCACCACCTTACACTCACACATACGGCGCACATATACACACACACACACACACACACACATGCCCGATCCCCATCTCTTTATCCTCCCCTCAGGAAAGAAGGGGTGGGGGTGGGGGAGGTTGGGTGAGAAGGGGGGGGGGGGGGGGGGTTGAAGGAGAGGGAGAGGCAGGGGGATAGGAAGAGATGGAGAAGGGGACAGATAGGGGCATTAAAATTCATGGCTTTTTTTATTTTCCCTGCTGAAAATCAATAGTGTTTACTATGAATGAGTGGAACAGTGGACAACAGTGGTGCCGGGGGGAAAGAGAGAGAGAGAGAGACGGAGGGAGAGAGAGAAGGAGCAGGAGGAGGAGGAGGAGGAAAGAGAGGGAGGGAGAGGTAGTGAGGAGGAGGGGTGACTTTATTACTATAGGCAGAAGCACCAGAGGCCAAGGTTAAAGACCAGCAGGGGCAGAGAGGGAGAGAGAGAGAGAGACAGACAGAAAGAGAGAGAGAGAGAGAGAGAGTGAGAGAGAGACAGATGCACCAAGTAAATGTAGTTGTCTTCTATAATAGAAATACCCTGTAAAGGCACAATTACTATATCATAATGTAATGTATAGTGTAATGTAAATCATAATGTAATGTACTCTACGCCAATGACTCATACTAACATTAATTTCACTCTTAACAAAATGTGTGTCTGTGTGTGTGTATGTGTCTGTGTGTGTGTAGGTGTGTGTGTGTGTTAA